>NW_027551606.1:1871749-1889129 GCF_051989575.1 Stigmatopora nigra
TTCAGCTGGGATAAGCTCCAGTTCCCCCGTGACTCTAGTGATAATAAAGTGGTGCAGAAAATGAATAAATGCACATAGTAAAGGCACTTTGTCTCAATGGGCGGAAGCATGACATATGCTATCGTATGTTATGTTATCCTATGTTATGCTATCATATGTTTTGCTAACGTCTGTTTTGAAAAGAAAGGCTTCAGGAGCAAAACCAAGTTTGATTGTGATTTAGTTAGGAAATCTGTACTCAGGTTAATAGGAAATAAAGTATTCAAACGACTACAAAACCTTCAAACTCATCATCTTTTGTTTTCTGATAGAAAGAGTTCGGCCAAGGGGGCGAGTTCGCCATCCATCACGGTATGCTCCATCTCACTGTCAGAGTCAGGGTTGTCGCCGCAGTATTCTGTGTATGTGATGCCGGCTTTTGTGAAAGCTCAAACTACAGTGCTGGCCAACACGTGACACATTCACAAATTGTTGCGTAACTTGCCCAACACTTCCTCAGTCTTTGTGTTACTATGTATACCATCGGACGTCCATCGCTCCCAAGCCGTTCGGGCTAGATACACGTGTCAGCAAACTTTTTGCTGCGGTAGGAGCAAAAGGCCGTCATATTTTCCTTGTCGTCTGCTAAAAGATGCTGTACCACTGTAGTTCTTGCGCTGATGGATAGATGGCTCTGTTTCATGAAGTGAAAGCACCAAGATGCACTTCCATGAAAAAATTCATTTTTCATTTCATCGGCAAGCTTATTTGCCTTTAGTCGAATGGTGACTGTAGAGACGCTTCTCCCTGCTGCTCTTTTGACTTTGATACAGTGCTTGAAGACGTCTTCCAACTTGGGCTACCTGGGCTTTACTCCGTAGAAACTCAGCGTTGTCTGTTTGACTTGTTTGACCGGACGTTTGGTCGACGGACACTTGGCCAACGGGCAATTCAAGTCACAGATGTGACCTCTGTCCTTGGTGCTGACTGACCAGTAAAACAATGATTTAGGGAAGCAATAATTTGGTCTATTTCCTATGTAATGCTGATTAATGAATGTTGTTTAATGTTGGCTTTTCTCCAGTTAACGTAGTGTCCTATTCAAACAACAATAAATGAACAAACCAATGGTGATAAACACATGGCCTTCATGTAGATTCACCTTTGGTCAGTTTGTTGTGCTGTCCATTGAATAATCTGCCAGTATTGAATAGACAAAATTCCACAGAAAAGCTTAGACAAGTCAGTGTGTGAGGTTAACTCATATTCTGCCATTGACGGCAATAGGCGTCCAATCCATTTTCATTGTGTGATTGGCAGTTAAAGAGCCCATTCATTAACTGCGCTTGTCAACAGTACATTTCAATCAGAGGTTCCAATTTAAATGGATTGGTCGTCTGGCATCTGCATTTGAACTGCGCTTGAGTTTGAGTTAGATTTATTGGATAAAGGGACTATACAAATCAATGAACATATACAGTTGAACCTGCTCGTCATACAACATTCTTGTCTTATGACGAAAATTTCGATCGAATAATTCGACTGAGATACGATCAAAATTTTGTGATGCGACCAAGTCCGGTGGCCGTGGCACTATCTTTTTTGCATCTCTTTCGTGTATAAAATGTTTCTACGACCACTGGGCGGACTTTGCATTTCCCCACCCGCCCGCTTTTCCCCCCACGTTGGTTACATGTATATATCAGGTAAACAATATTACTATGGATTGGCAGAGTTTTGCAAAGAAAAGGCGACCGTTGACAATGGACATGAAACGCGAAATAATTGAAAAATATGATCATGGGGTACGTGTTACTGAGCTCGCTAGGAAATACGAGAGGAATACGTCAACCATTTCCACCATCCTTAGGAAGAAGAATGCATCAAGACATTTGCCTTGATTATAACCAAGGAAAATTACATCCCCCAAGCAAGATTTCAACTGCGATGAAACTGGTCTTTTTGGAAAAAGATGCCCAGGCGGACATTCATCGTGGCAGAGGAGAAGGCATTACCGGGACACAAACCCATGAAGGACCGCTTAACGCTAGCCTTGTTTGCTAATGCGAGTGGTGAGTGTAAAATTAAGCCACTACTAGTGTACAATGCGGAGAACCTGCGTGCCTTCAAGAGACACAACATCAAGAAGGAAAAACAACCAGTGATGTGGCGCGCTAATTCCAAAGCTTGGATTACGCGTATTGTGATGATATTTGTGTGCGTCATTATTGAAATATTTTGAAGACAAGGCAAAATCAAACAACTCTTGATGCGTTCGTTTTGAAGACTCCGGCAAAACGTCCGGGTGCGGTCAACCCGTAGAACTAAGGTAAAAAAAAGATTAAAACAAAATTTGAATTCAGTTTTGAGTGAAGTTGCATTAAAAGTTGAGTGTCGGTATATAGTTATGCAAGTCAATTTAAATGTGTTTGTTCGTTTACGAGTGGGTTATTTCTGTGGATAAAATCCCCCCGAACAGCCCCCACCTCTGCCTACGTGTGTCATTGACTCTCCCCTCCGCGAAATGCGTCAACTTTTACCTCTATTAAACACATTTTATTACTATTAAACCACTCATTATGTCTTACTTTGTCAATGTATATGACGAATTAGAAGAAATAAAACCTTTTTTGCAAATCTAATATCCTGTTTTTGGTGTTTTTTCAGAGGGTTGGACAAATTAATTTGTTTTCAATTCATTTCAATGGGAAACGTCCGCTCAAGTTACGAAAAGCTTGTCATATGATCACAGTCTCGGAACGGATTCCGATCGTAAATCGAGGTACCACTGTACATGTAAATATGTCGGATTATAGCCACAGGTTAATTCCGTTTCTGAAATGAATTGGCCACCCCTGCTATAATATTAAACGTAATTTTAAAGTATATTCTTTGACCACAAAATTTTGAGACCGAGCGACTCCGGCGACAATCCGTTCCATGAAATGTCCGGCGGCGAAACCGGCGACGAACTGGCCGTCGATGAAACGTCCGTTCAACGAAACGTCTGTTCGACATTATGTCCAGGTAAAATGATTTTCCAATTCCACCATTTGTGAACCACAGTGTAAGGACTATGTTAGGTCTGATAATACAACTTCAGGAGCAGGCTGAGAAAGAGTGAGATCAATTTAAATAGGAAATAGGTTTATTACCAGACTGCAAAGTGGACAGTGAGAGCTCTTACAGTGCAGTCCTGTTCAACGCGATGTTCCTGCAACTTTAGTCGAATGACCAGTGAGTGTGTCTTAAATACAGGCAAAACTGACAGTTGCCACTAGGACTTTGGACAGATACGTTTCAGTCATTTGCAGGGCAAAAAGTAATTGATCAGTGTCGGACAGTTGAGTATTTGTGCTGACATGTCAACCCAATCACAAGACTAGGATTGATTATTCAGTCAGACAGTTGGGTGTTTATGCTGACATGTCAGCCATAAGGATGACTACGATGCTGTTATACTCACAAAAACTAATACACTATGAACAAGCAATTGCAAAGAGACTTTGTCTTATCTTACAGATTATTAGTTCTACATTATTATATATTTGATGGCAATGAAGAATGCTTTACTTAACTATTAAACTTTGCTCATTAGGATTATTATCTCATCTAATTTTCTCAACCACTTTATCCTTACTTGAGCTGGAGCTGGAGCCTATGTCAGCTGACTTCGGGCCAGCATTGGGGGACACCCTAACTCAGTAGCCATCTGATCACATGGCACAAGGGGACGAACAACCATGCACACTCACATCCATACCTAGGGGCAATATATCCATGCATTTTTTTGGATTGTGGGAGGATATCAGAGTACCCTGAGGAAACCCACGCAGGCTAAACTGAGAACATAGAAACTCCACACAGATGGACATAATCTGGATTTAAACCCATGACCCCAGAGCTGTGAGGCCTACGCGCTAACCACTTGCGACACCTGGCCACCTATTAGGATTATTAGGTTTGAAATACTATATATTTCCTTGCAACGATTAATATGCTTTGCTTTACTATTAAACTTAGTTTCATATTATTACATGGTTGCTTGCAACAAAATAAATGCTTCACTCCTGAGAACCTTAGTTAGACTAAGCAATAAAATTCCTTGGACTGCTTGGAGTGGACTAAAAACAAAGAAGATTCAAAACACCTTGAGCTTCACATGACTTTCAGACCTTCATTTGTTTTGACAATATTGACATCTCACTTCTGTTTCCTACTGTTAGGGTTATTAGTCTTACATTATTATATATTTGCTCGTAATGAAGAAAGTTCTTCGCTTACTACATCTAAAATGCTTTGCTCCTTAATTAGTGTTGGGTTTATTGTGTAATACTATTATATATATGTATGTGTGCATTTAATCATTTTTGTATGAAAGCTTCTTCAAATTGTCGGAAGAGAACTCGGGGTCGTACCAAGTCATCTAGTCCTCATGCCAAGGACTGTTGAACTGACATCTCACCCAGTCCCGGGCTCCGAGGACTGTTGATCTGGGTTTGCAGCGAAGAGCCGTCGAGGTCTCTTGATACCAGCAGATGGATATCAATCACTTCCAGGAACACTCGCATAGTGTTCCTACATCGTGACGCCCTTTTCGCTTCTTTATGGAATTGTTATGCCGAATGAAGGTTTGATTGTTTAAATTCAAATGAGGTTTGTTTTTAGTTTCCTCTTTTTATTATAACTAAATACCTTAATTGTTATTAAAATTGCAGATGTTGTTTTTGCTCATGCTGTTGGATTAATCAATAACCTGGTAATTGTTTTGATTCATGGATTTACAGCCGTACGAGAAATTACTGTTCGGGAGGATATTTTGGTGACCGAGAGGAAGTCTTGATGTTTCTTCCCTTATAAGCTTGTTTTTCAAGATGCCAATTTAATCAAATGTCAATAATTGAATTAGATGTCTGCCTGCAGTGTTTGTTAATTATATTAAAGGTGTAATTATTAATGAACCTATCAGTTGGTCCTTTGAGCCGGATGTTAATACGCCTAAGCGGCAACCCAGGCGCCACTGTCCGATGTCTGGATTAAGACTGTGCGCACGGCGTCTTCAACACCCTTTGCGGGCTGGATTTTTGGTGGGGGTGCCTGGATTCTCGACGGTTGAAGACAAATCCTGCTGGAGGGAGACATCTGGGGGCCATCTCTGGTAAGTCCACATAAATGTCTGCATGTTGTGACGGAGGCTCCAAATGCACGAAAGGGGCATTTTATGTGAAGGTCCATTTTGAGAAATGAGACTAGCGTCCTGGGGACGGCGAATTTTTGGAAAACCCTGTTGATACTAGTCTCTTGCAGGTACGTTTGTTGGAAAGTGTCTTGTGCTGTGGGGAGGCACGCATATAATAGCAACGTTGTATGGTCTGTGTGAGTTTTGGAGTAAGGAGAAAATAAAGATAAGCCTAGGAAAAACAATCGAAAGGTAGGAAAAAGAAAAAAGTTAACTGTGTGAGGCACACAAATTCACTACAAAAAAGTAAAACATGGGGAACACGTGTTGATGAAGCGATGATGATCCAAAAATGCGTCTGCCGTGTAAGGATTGGAAATTTGTGGAAAGACAAAGCGCTTTAAGAATTAAACATCTAAACTTATGGATAAATAAATATGGGTGTGCTGGCCAACTTGATTTGCATAAAATTTTAGATCTGCAGGATAAAATATGCGCGAAGCATAAAGGGGACCTTAAGAAAAATGGAGCAAGAGGGATATCATGATACCTATTATTGGTTTTTAATGGCAAAAAAACATTGTGATGGAAATGCCAAAACATGTTGATAACGGTGGAAGTATATGACGTCTGTTTTAACTCAGGATTTCGGAGGGAAATTGAGGCCTGTTGCATATTTTTCAACCAGATTCGATAAGGTGGCCTGCGCGCTTCCTCACTGTGTTCGTGTGGTTGTGGCAGCTTCCATGGCAGTAGAGAGCAGCACCACAATAGTGCTCTTTCATTCTTTAACCCTTAGGGTCCCACATACAGTGGCTGCATTGTTGTTAGAGACTAACATGATTTTTTTGTCTCCAGCAAGACATTTGTCTTGCATAGCCATTTTGCTATCGCAACCGCATCACACACTCGAGAGGTGCGTTAAAGTTAATCCAGCTACCTTGTTGCCAATTCCTGGGGAGGGGAACTGGCATGATTGCCAAGCATTAGCTGAAGAGGCTACGAGGTGTAGGAAGAATTTGAAAGACCAACCTCCTATTTTTGGATGGTTCTGCTAGAAAAGATGAAATGGGGAAAACTCGGACAGGGTATGCGGTTGTGACCGCAACTAAAGTTTTAAAGGTGGAACCATTGCTGTCGAATTACTCAGCACAGGTGGCGGAGTAATTGCATTGACGGAAGCATGCATCTTGATGACCAATGGGAATGTTACGATTTATACAGACGGTCAATATGCGTACTCGTCGTGCCACGTCTTTGCTATTTATTGGGTAAATAGGGGTATCGTATCTTTTACGGGTAAAACAGTGACTCCTGCCAAATTGTTGCAACAGCTAATGGCTGCGGTTCAGCTTCCAAAACGAATCGCTGTTTTATAAGTGTGTGGCACACACTTCAAAAAAAGGATCGGGTTTCCCTGGGGAATGCCTTTGCTGATGAGACAGCGACGAAAGCTGCAGGAAAACCCTTTATTGGGATGACTGACTCTGTATATGACAAAAATATCTTATCGGAGGACATTTTAGCAAAGATGCAGTTACTGAGTCCACAATCAGAATTCAAAAAAATTGATTGACAATGGGGCGAAATTGGAAAATGGGGTTTATACGTGTATTGGGGCAGCCCATTTTACCAAAAAACTTGTTTAGGTGGGCTGCTCTTTTGAATCATGGGAAGTCAAATGACTCAACAGGGGGGTGGTGGCCTTAGTACAACGGCACTACAAAACGTACGGTTTTAATCTCTATGCAAAACATTTTTGTAGAGCATGTTTAACTTGTGCTCGGCATAATCCCCGAGGGGCTGTACGGCCAAAATGCGGGCAATTCCCAAAAGCTACATATCCATTTCAAAAGATACATATGGATTATATGGAATCACAGAAACCGTCTATAGTGATAATGGCACACATTTTTTAGAATAATTGAAGGAATTGGCACTAGGTTCCATATTTCAATGCGAAATCATTGCGCCTTCCATCCACAATCAGCTGGCCTTGTTGAACGAATGAATGGAACTATAAAGAATAGACTAAAAATGTGTGGAAGAAACAAAAAGGTCATGGACAGAATGTATTGATTTAGTAAAATTGTATATTAACATCACAACTACAAATGGATTAACCCCATATGAAGTCCTGTTAGGTAGACCTTACAAATTGCCATTATTCACTACACAATGGGAATTGCATGATGAGGTAAATCGAGCAGACTACTTGAGGAAATCTTCAGAAAATGCACCAAACTTAAGTTACCAGAGGGAGATTTTGTTGGGTCTGAAGTTACAGATTCCCATACTTACCAACCGTGCACAAAGGAAAAACGAGGCATGAGACTGTTATATTTTAAAGCGACCGCCGGCTGGGAAAGGTCGGAGGCGCGAGTCCGTGACTCGCGTTCGGCTCCGCGGAACTCTCTCTTTTTCCAAGTCGCAAGTCGCCCTATTATTAAGTTTCAGCATTGATGTCATGAAAAAGGTACAACAGTCACTGAGACGTGTTAAAGACATCGATTATGATTATTGACAGGTTGTTCTTTGTCATAGAGAATTTGTCTGTCACGAATCCTTGCACATAATCTTTCAATCCGTGTCACGGTTAAATGTCATAGGGACCTTCAATCCATATTACAATCATCAGTGTCACCACCATCATAGGTGTCACTAAGTGTCACTGTTCGGCTGCAAATTTGTCGTAGAGCCAATAGGGAATATGTATGTCCTTTGAAATGCACATGTTATTGTTTTACGCAACTTCACAGATTTTGTTCCTCAACAGGAAACGGACGGAGCGACGGTGAGTCCTGGAGACTGGGTGCTGATACGCAGCACAAAAAAGAAGCGGAGCGATGCGAAGTGGGAGGGTCCATACCAAGTGTTGCTAACCACCCCAACCACTATCAAGATATCTGAGAGAGCAACCTGGATCCACCTTTCACACAGTAAGAAGGTTATCTCAATTAAAACTTTTCAAGAGGAAAGTTCCCTGAACAAAGACAAAAAGTCAAGTTAAAAACAAAAACAGTCATTGCCCTAGGGCAATGAGATTAATATTTGTGATTCTATTCCTATCCACAGTAGAGCCCTACTGTGGATAGGAATAGAAGCTAGAGAAAAAGGCGGAGGCGTTTCAATTGAGGATACACCTTCTTACAAAAGGGTAAAACGGGAAGCTGTCCCTGGGCAAAAATTGTACGACATGAAATCACCCACCAAATCAAATTTGCAAACATGTTTTCAAGATGTTGTTCCAAGAGAAAACACATACAATATTTTGCCTTCCAGGCAATAAATCTGCAGAAATCTCCCTTTTCTGGGAAAAAAATGACTTTACAAATATGGATATCCGAAACAAGATACAAGGGATCATCGTATGGTGGAGGGGATGAGTGGTATATAACAGCCCTGTACGAGGATTGGGGAAGCCTTGTCGCAGAAACTGGTCCAAATTGGAAAGCTTGGAGTACCACATCAGTCGGCAGAAATAAAAATGCCTATGGAGCTCGGGGGAGGAAATTCTGGGAGGGAAACACCCGGATCCGCTGAAATAAAATTGAAAGGAGATATGACCAGGGATGATGAATTCATTACTGCGACAGGGATATCCCAAACGGTGAATAATTGGTTGCTGTTAATGGGAAATGAAGCTCGGACTATAAATCAAACTTGCATAACATGTATGGGGCCCCGGGCTCTCTTACGAGTAGTACCCGCGCAAATTACCCTTGATTGTATAATGGAGATAATAATGAAAGAAGATGTAAGTCCCAATTGTGAGAAATGGAACAAGGTATACTGATAGATTCACCAATAAGTACTCCCAGGTTCAACTTTCAATAATGGAGGCATCTGAGATCATATCCTTTTATTCTTGCAAGAAGAGAATCCATCCACACGCGCCTCTGTTCAGATGATTCTGAAGACCCCGGTATCTCCTTTGCTAATATATTCGTCAGAGTTAAGCAACATGCATAACTGAAGTCTAAACAGTATTTAGTGTTTCATAACAAATTGTCCCAGTTCTCAAAACTATTGTCGGTCTGTCGAATCTCCCCGAGAGAGTGTTGTTGCGGACCATCTTGAGGAGCCACGTTTCCCAAAACAAGTCCACAGATCCCAAGAGCTTGTTGAACCATAGTCTCGAGAAGTCCTGGTGTGAAGGAGAAGGGACCTCCAAAGGTGTTTTGGTTAACTTTGGAGCGAGCATTTCTTTTGCAAGAGATGTATTAAAACTCCATTGTATCAATGTCACGTTTATAATAACGATGAATCTAACATTCCTAATAAGCAAAGCGTTCTTCATTGCAAGCACATATATAGTATTGGTAACTCGTTAATATATGTAATGTTTAATATCCAAAATAAGCAAAGCGGTCTTCATTGTAAGCACATATATATTATTGATAACTCTAACATTCCTAATAAGCAAAGCGTTAATATATGTAATGTTTAATATCATTGCAAGCACATATGTGGTATTGATAAATCTAACATTCCTAATAAGCAAAGCGTTAATATATGTAATGTTTAATATCATTTCAAGCACATATATAATATTGATAACTCTAACATATACCCTGTTACAAAAGAAGCAAAAGACAAAACTACTTTTTCTCTAATCATTTTACCTGCTTAAACCTTACAGGGCATGGTCGGAAGCTTCGGGTGATAAATGAGACGTAGTGTGCCGGCGTTCTAAAACAAACTGCACCCCTAATATCACGGTCTGACCTATGGTGGTTGTGTGGTGGAGATAAATTATACAACTCCTGCCGAAACGCGGCAGGACTGTGCTTTGGTCACACTGCTCTTACCAGTGTATGTTTTTCCATCTACAATGGAGGAGATACAATTGGCGGCTCAGAATTCGGAGGTGCTGAAGGGTCTACCCTCCCGACATCGTCGAGAGGCATGGAGGGAAGGAGAGCCAACATACATTGATGTGATTGGCATCCCCCGGGGCGACCAGATGAGTATGAGCTGGCTAATCAGATTGCAGCAGGATGGGAGTCTATTTTTCTTCTAATCACCCCAAACAAAAATTTGGATAGGATAAATTACCTGCATTTCAATGTCCAAAAACTTGGAAATTATACTGAACAGGGATTTGTGGCCATAAAGGAGCAACTGGCAGCTACCAGTCTGATGGCATTCCAGGATCGCATAGCGGTGGATATGATCCTTGCTGAAACAGGGGGCATGTGTGCAATGTTTGGAAAACAATGTTGCACCTTAATACCGAACAACACGTCACCCAGTGGATCTCTCACCAGGGCCATTAGTGGCCTGCAGACCCTAAACCGCAATATGAAAAAGCATTCTGGAGTAGAATTATCCGCTTGGACAGACTGGTGGGATAAGACCTTTGGAAAATATAAGGATTTGTCCATATCTGTTGTGTTTTCTGTAGCCATATTTTCTACTACCTTGACATTGTGTGGGTGTTGTCTTATCCCCTTTTTGCGCACCATGCTAAGCTGACTTATAACTACTGCAATTGCCCCTACAAATTCTAAATTACACAAATTATATCCTCTGCTTATGAAACGTACCGGGGATAGCAGTGAAGTCCAGGAGTATTGTAATTGCGAGGACGACTTGTACGAAAATGATTATGTCCTTTCTTTTTCAGACCAGCCATGCGAGTAAGGAGTAGGCGGGTAAAATTGCAGTCACCTGATATTTCCTTTTGTAATTGCTATAAAATAATTAATAACATACATATTATAAAAACGGCGGAATGTTGGGTTTATTCTGTAATACTATTAAAAATATGTGTGCATTTAATCATTTTTGTATGAAAGCTTCTTCAAATTGTCTGAAGAGAACTCGGGGTCGTAACCAGTCACCTAGTCCTCGTGCCAAGGACTGTTTCTGACATCTCACCCAGTCCCGGGCTCCAGGGACTGTTGATCTGGGTTTGCAGCAAAGAGCCGTCAAGGACTCTTGATACCAGCAGATGGATATCAATCACCTCCAGGAACACTCGCATAGTGTTGCTACATCATGACGGCCTTCTGGCTTCTTTATGGAATTTTTATGCCGAATGAAGGCTCGATAGTTTTAATTCAATTGAAGTTTGTTTTTAGTTTCCTCTTTTTATTATTATTAAATACCTTAATTCTTATCATAATTGCAGATGTTGTTTTTGCTTATGCTGTTGGATTAGTCAATAACCTTGTAATTGTTTTGATATCTGGCTATAGTTAATAATGAAAATAGTTAATAATGAAAATAGTTAATAATGAAAATAGTTAATAATGAAAATAGTTAATATTGAAATTAGTTCATAATGGAAATAGTTCATAATGAAAATAGTTCATAATGAAAATAGTTCATAATGAAAATAGTTCATAATGAAAATAGTTCATAATGAAAATAGTTCATAATGAAAATAGTTCATAATGAAAATAGTTCATAATGAAAATAGTTCATAATGAAAATAGTTCATAATGAAAATAGTTCATAATTAGAATAGGTAATAATGAAAATAGTTAAAAATTTAAATAGTTAATAATGAAAATAGTTAATAATTAAAATAGTTAATAATTAAAATAGTTAATAATGAAAATAGTTAATAATGAAAATAGTTCATAATGAAAATAGCTAATATGGACTGAGAAAGGGCATCCGTGGTGAATGGGCCAATGGGGAGTCGAGTACATTGAAACGCCGTGATGCGGAAGTGAAACGCCGTGATGCGGAAGTGAAGCGGCCGTGACGCAGCCGTGATGCAGCAGTAAAACGCCGTGATGCGGAATTGAAGCGGCCGTGACGCGGCCGTGATGCGGAAGTGAAACGCCGTGATGCGGAAGTGAAGCGGCCGTGACGCGGCCGTGATCCCCCATGATGCTTTGCGCATACGTGCATTTTTTGTGTTTTAAACTTTATAAAATGATGAAATTACTAATTCTAATTGAATATTTTGTTTCCACACCCTGTAGGACGATGTAATTTAGAATTCAAATTTAATATCTTTATTTTTTATTTTTTGGCATAGATAATGGCGCTCATTTTGTAAACAGCATCGTCCAACACATGGCAAAACATCTAGGAATAAGTTTAAAAAAAACACTGCTTGTACCATCCACAGAGTGCAGGACTAGTAGAGAGAACAAATGGTACGATAAAATTAAGAATTGAGAAAACCATGGAAGAAACAAAAAAGCCATGGCCAGAATGTCTACCAATTGTTAAAATATATATGCAGATAGTACCAACTAGCTCGGGATTAACACCTTTTGAAATAGTTCATGGGAGACCATTCCAACTCCCCCTATGGGAAGAGGAACCATGGCAGGAAACAAAGGGCGAGGCGGATCCACTCACAGAGTGGATGGTAAAGATGTTTAGAGAGACACTCGTCCAAGATACTTGGAAGCTGCCGTTATCTCCTTTGTCTCCCTTGCAGGAGGTGTTGAAGCCTGGTGACCAAATCCTGATCCGAGCTATAAAAAAGGAAGTCCTGGTCTTCTGCATGCTGGGAAAGTCCGTTCATGGTTCAACTCACCACCCCTACAGCAGTAAAGATTGCTGAGAGGTCTACGTGGATTCACCAATCTCAGGTCAAAGTAGTTCGAAACATAGAGGACTGTGAGTAGACTGCAAGTTGGACGGTACCACAACCCTTGTCCGTGGAAACTCATCAGACGTCTACTCACCTGCCACGAGCACCCCTCGCTTAACTTTGACATTTCGTAGACTTTGCACTCCCGCGCAGAAGCCAAAATGGAAGCTGCCGCCATCCTCATCAAAGCGACTCTAGTATCAGCCGCAACCTGGGCGTGGCTGGATGACCTGCCCACTGAGACTCGAGTAGGAAATCGAGATGGTCCCATGCTACTATCGCAAAAAAGAGTGAGGTGGTATGAAAAGAGTGATCTAAAGAATTATTATGAAGAAAATATGTGGTATAATTTCATGGTGTTTCAGAAGAAATTGTCCGGTGTGAATGAAAGTTGTTATGTGTGTAGTCGTATACCTATTTCCATAGGCACCCCGCCAGTTTATCCTAAGCCAATTAATCCCGACGACTATGACACCAACACACCTCCATGGAATCCCGACATCCTGAAATCATGGTACCTAGAAGCTACAATTAGAGCTACAGTTCCCCAAAATAATCCGACTGTACCACATTTGGCGGGTAGAAATTTTACAAGACTCCTAAAATACAATTGGACAGATCTTGCTATGTTGAACGACATCCCATACCCACGTGGTTTTAAAGCCGTGTGTTTTGCCAGTATCATGTCCCTTTTTGGCCACCCCCTGCCGTTAGGGGAAGTCCCCATGAAGTACTGCAGTCAGGTACTTATCCCGTGCACGTGAAACACCACTAACAAAGACCAGTTCAATGCCACAGGAGCGCCCCCGGGTGCCACCTGCAGGGACTATTACACTCTCCCTGATGTAATGGGCACTGATCCTCAAGATTATGGGTATTGGCTATGTGGCCATACAGTGTTTTTGAGTTTGCCCACAGCATGGACAGGTCGGGGTGCAATGGTGCAGATGGTCCAGGATGACTTCCTTCTAAGGTGAGTAAAGGCAAGGGATAAGACATCAGTGCAATTCAAACCACACGACCCAATTTGGGGCAGTGATGTTCCTGATGACCATAAATTATGGTCCACCCCCCAAAAATCCGTACTGTCGCTACTTCCCCAGCTTGGAATTGGTAAAGTTATGCTTCGAGTAGAGACATTGAATTATCGTATGTGATTGTTCATTAACCAAACTGTCAGGGCTCTACAGGGCATAGCAGATGAATTACAAGCCCTTAGAGAAATGGAGCTCCAAGACTGTATGGTCTTGGATTTGATAACGGCCAAGGATGGAGGTGTGTGCGCCATAGTCGGAGAACACTTGCACTTTCATCCCAGATGAAACCGGTGAGAAAGGTAACATTACTCGTGCAATAGCTGAAATGAGTGCCTTGGCCAACGCCATGGCCACCCCCTGCCGTTAGGGGAAGTCCCCATGAAGTACTGCAGTCAGGTACTTATCCCGTGCACGTGAAACACCACTAACAAAGACCAGTTCAATGCCACAGGAGCGCCCCCGGGTGCCACCTGCAGGGACTATTACACTCTCCCTGATGTAATGGGCACTGATCCTCAAGATTATGGGTATTGGCTATGTGGCCATACAGTGTTTTTGAGTTTGCCCACAGCATGGACAGGTCGGGGTGCAATGGTGCAGATGGTCCAGGATGACTTCCTTCTAAGGTGAGTAAAGGCAAGGGATAAGACATCAGTGCAATTCAAACCACACGACCCAATTTGGGGCAGTGATGTTCCTGATGACCATAAATTATGGTCCACCCCCCAAAAATCCGTACTGTCGCTACTTCCCCAGCTTGGAATTGGTAAAGTTATGCTTCGAGTAGAGACATTGAATTATCGTATGTGATTGTTCATTAACCAAACTGTCAGGGCTCTACAGGGCATAGCAGATGAATTACAAGCCCTTAGAGAAATGGAGCTCCAAGACTGTATGGTCTTGGATTTGATAACGGCCAAGGATGGAGGTGTGTGCGCCATAGTCGGAGAACACTTGCACTTTCATCCCAGATGAAACCGGTGAGAAAGGTAACATTACTCGTGCAATAGCTGAAATGAGTGCCTTGGCCAACGCCATGGCCCAGGATCACTCAGCCATAGGTGCATCACTTTGGTCGTGGTTAATATCCGGGTCGTGGTTAGCAATTCTGGTTAAATTTTTAACACAGTTACTTGCAATTATGTTACTCTTCTGTATTTTTTTCTATGTGTATAATCCCTTGCATGAAAGCTATGGTTCGGAACACTATCCAGCATACGGCGGTAGCTTACAGCGATATACAGTATCACCGCGTGGCATGTCATAATGAAGATTCTCCCACCCTTTTTAAGTGTGACGAGTGTCGGTATGTCGAGTCCTCAGGGTAATTGTACATGTCTTAACTTCAAAATTCTGTTCGCTCATAAAGAGGGACGCCGAGGAATTTTCTTAGATAACCCTAAAACTACCTCGAGTTTTTCATCTTTGCCTTTACAAATGACTTTATTGTTTTCCATACTCCTTGATAAGTAACTGCTTGATGTTTGTATTCTAGTACTTAGATAGGAGGGACATAAATTGATGTTTAATGAAAAATTATTTTGAAGTTACTAAAGGGGGGAAAATGTGAAGTATGAATGTATTTTATGCTTTTTATTATGTCTTTTGGTTTATATAGTGTAGTCACTAGAATAGAATTTTGCAAGACCTAGTGGAAACTTCCATCATGACACCTTTTAGTTAGGGGGGTGTCATTTATCATGACAATCCCATTTCTTTGCTCACTTTTTCCCACCTAAAGTTTGTTCCTATGTCACATGATCCTTTGTTAATAAAACCAGTTTGTCTGTGGGGGGTAGCCAGGGATTCGATCCGGTCAGACTGGAGGATAGACACATCTCCCAGCGCTGGCTACTCTGGCTCCCTCCTTCATATGAAGTAAGATAAATCCTCATCACGACTGACTGTGAACTTCCTCTGATCCAAAATTATTGAATGTATATGGTTTTAAACCCGACAGAAACTCCGTCACAACATGCAGACATTAATGTGGACTTACCCGAGATCGCACCAGATGTCTCCCTCCAGCAGGATAAGTCTTCAACCGTCGAGAATCCAGGCGCTCCCGTCGAAAAATCCAGCTCACCAAGGGTTTTGAAGACGCCGTGCGCACGGTCTCTTACCAGATGTCGAACAGTAGCGCCTGGGTTCCCGCTCCGGTATATTGACCTCCAAAGCTCCGAAGGACCAAATGATAGGTTCATAAATAATTACCCTTCCGATGCGATTATCAATCACTGCAGGCAGACATCTGATTCAATTATTGACATTCAATTAAATAGATTGCATCAATCATGGATAAGGACCTTAAGGGAAGATACATCAAAGCAACACGACTTCCCCCTTGTCTTCAAAGTATCTATTGGGGTAGACCTGCCAACTGGCTTAATAATTGTTTTTCATGTAGAGCCAATGTGGCCAAACTGGTTTTACAATTGTTTGTTAGGACAGTGGAATGTAGGATAAGCCAAGTAGCTGGCCTTGCAATTGTTTGTTCGCACTACGAATTGTAAGATAGCTAACTAGCTGGCCTTGCAATTGTTTCCTTGTATTGTGGAATATGGCCAGCTCACTTTGGAACTGTTTGTTCGAAACGTGCAATATAAGATAGGCTGCGGCAGTTTGTGTGTGCTATAAAAATATCGTGTTTGCATACAACTTAAACCTGATAATGTCTAACCATATTAGCCCAAAGTTTTGTTTACATAAGCTCTGTCCTACATCACTGTCTTAGAAATATTACCCTATAGTTCCTATATAAAGACTGAGCTCTGTTCATTCAGAGAGAATTGCAAGGAACGCAAGCTGTGAGAGGTTCACAGCTGTCGGAGTATTCTCCAACCATCCTGCATTAATTCAACATGCGTAAGCAAAAACAACATCTGTAGCTAAAATAACAATCAAGGTGTTTTAACAATAACAAAACAGGAAACTAAAACCAACCTTCATTTGGATTAAAACAATCAGGCCTTCATTTGGCATAACAATCATATAACAATTACATAAAGAAGCCCGAAGTGCGTCAGGAGGTATGCACACTATACGAGTGTTATGGAAGTGGCAGAAATCCGTATCTGCAAACCCAGAATAATAGTCATCGGAGCCCAGACTGGGTAATATGTCGGATAAACAATCCTTGGATAAGCCGTCCTCGTGAGAGGACCAGACAACGATTTATGACCCCGAGCACTTTTCGAACAATCGGAAGAATGATTTAAAAAATAAATGATTTACTACACATATATGTATAATAGTAATACAGAATAAACCCAACAACTTTGTTTGCTAATAATGCAATAATGGACAGAATGGACACACTGAAAACACAAGGAGAACAGAACAAGTTAACTCCAGTCCTTGCTCTCCTCTGGCCTCACACAATATTTTTATTGTTTATTAACTTCAAGGACCCTAGTTACAATGGACATCTCAAGTCTCAAGGGATGGGTGGGTGATAAAATCACCAATAGTATTCCCTAATCCACGCACAAAGAAAGAGACAAGACAATATTCTGGGTTTTCTTGCAAGGAGAATGGAACCTTTCAGGTCTCTGCCCAGGTTCGTTCTGGCGTCACACATTTGTTTATTAGCTTCAAGGACCCTAGTTATAATGGATGTCT
>NW_027551606.1:1889149-1914851 GCF_051989575.1 Stigmatopora nigra
ATATATCTATATATATATATATCTATATATATATATCTATATATATATCTATATATATATCTATATATATATCTATATATCTATATATATATCTCTATATATATATCTATATATATATATCTATATATATATATCTATATATATATATCTATCTCTATATCTATCTCTATATCTATCTCTATATCTATCTCTATATCTATCTCTATATCTATATCTATATCTATATCTATATCTATATCTATATATATATATATATATATATATATATATATATATATATATATATATATATATATATATATATATATATATATATATATATATATATATATATATATATATATATATATATATATATATATATATATATATCTATATATATATATATCTATATATATATATATCTATATATATATATCTATATATATATATATCTATATATATATATCTATCTCTATATCTATCTCTATATCTATCTCTATATATATCTCTATATATATCTCTATATCTATATATATATATATATATATATATATATATATATATATATATATATATATATATATATATATATTTAATTATTTATTTACTTACTATTAACTATCTATGTGTAAAGTGTCTTTCCTATTTCTGCATCCTCACCCTCTTGCTACTGCAACAAAAAAAAATCCCGAGTACGGGATGAATAAAGTTATCCAATCTAATCCAATCCAACACGATATATATCTATATATATATATCTATATATATATATATCTATATATATCTATATATATATATCTATATATATATCTATCTATATATCTATCTATATATATCTATATATATATCTATATATATATCTATCTATATATATATATCTATATATATATATATATATATATATATATATATATATATATATATATCTATATATATATATATATATATATATATATATATATATATATATATATATATATATATATATATATATATATATATATATATATATATATATATATATATATATATATATATATATATATATATATATATATATATATATATATATATATATATATATATTTAATTATTTATTTACTTACTATTAACTATCTATGTGTAAAGTGTCTTTCCTATTTCTGCATCCTCACCCTCTTGCTACTGCAACAAAAAAAATTCCCGAGTACGGGATGAATAAAGTTATCCAATCTAATCCAATCCAACACGACAGCAGTGGTGAAGAAGCTACCAGAAACCATTTCTCTCAGGAGGAACAACTTGGACACCAAGCTTCTGGTCACCATAGAAGAATATGATATATTTTACTCATTCTTTTATTGTTGCTGTTTCATTTTGATATTACCACCGCAGGATTAAACTCTTGTTCTTAACTCAATTACAATATGAACAAAAGGCTCTGTCTGAGATTCTTCAATTACAATATGAACGAAAAGCGTTGTCTGAGATTATTCAATTACAATATAAACAAAAGGCTTTGTCTGAGATTTTTCAATTAAAATAATAACAAAAGGCCCTGTCTGAGATTCTTCTTTTGAGGTTGGATTCATGCTGTTACGGAGACAGATGGTCTGGATGATGTGGATTCGAGGATGGAGAGTGTGAAGTCCGGAGAAGACACCCCTCTCGGCAGTCGTGGACCAGTCTGCATCATTGTCAACCAGCGAACGAATATGCATTTTTGTTATACTATAATTGGGCAAATGAGAGTCTGGGCGATGTTTTTCTCATCCTCCGCTTGGGACAGCGACACGCGGGCTTATTCTTTGAAAGGGAGACCCGGAGCTCTGTATGGATCAATTTGTCAGGAATAAATCATCTGTAGCTTAACCTTAACCCTGGTCTTTCCCCTCCGATGCTGAACACGCTCCATTATTAGACGGGATAGGACAGAGTTAAGGAATTAGTCAGGTGATAAAAATATAAGTCTAACACATTCAATAGAGCCACTGTGGAGAGCGTCCTAGCATACTGCATTACAGTGTGGTACACTGGAAGCACGGCAGCAAATTGGAAGGCCATGCCGAGAATGATCAACATTGCCCAGAAGATTAACGGCTGCTCTCTGCCCTCACTAGGGGACATTGCCAGCCCTCGTTACCTCAGCAGAGCCAGAAACATTGTCAGGGACCAACACCACCCTGGTCACAATCTGTTCCAGCCGTGGCCGGTCTACTTGCCGAAAGACATTTAGCCGACTGACATCTGGCCGACAGCCAACTCACCGAAAGACCATCTGGCCGAACGTAGAGTTAACTGAACAACTATTTGGCCGACCGACTATCTAGCCGGAGAACATTTAGCCGATGCGCTCGTCCTGCCCCCGGTAATGTGTGTGTAGTAGTTTTTCAACCTCGGCCCGCGGGCCATAAACGGCCCGTTACTGATCACAACATTCATTTAGAATAACAGACAGATAACAATAAAGGAGTTCTAACAGTAGATACTGTAATTTACACCAGAATAGAAGATATTGAGGTTAATCTTTGAATTAAGGTTCTCAGCAAATCATTTTGAATATTTATTTCCCAAAATATTGGGATACTATTTAAAATTAAAATATATTTAACAGGTATATATTTCTGCGTATCTCGAACTCCAAAGAGTTGTCATTTAAACAACTACAACAAGTTCAAAGATGGTGCTGCTGCTTACTAAAAATATTCCTGAATACTGTTCAGGAATATTTTGTATATTTATAATATTTATACTGTGCTAAAATCACCTGTAAAACTGCATTTAATTATTAAATACAGATACTGGAGCTCTTCAGAAGTTTAAACCGAGACCAGGGTAGTGATTTCCCTGGTAAAAGACAGCCATGGACGTCAATGGCTATTAACGCCAAAATGCTCAAAAATGACTTTAAATCCAGCCTAAAAAAGCATTAAATTAATAAATACGAATACCGCAGCATGAATAAAAGTACTGGCGATTTTTAGAGACTATAACCGAGCCCAATGTGCTTGATTTCCTGGTAAAAAGGGCACTTTTAACCCAATACCGGACCCAATTGCAGTAAAATAATTTGTCCATCAGGTGGAAGTGTTCTGCCGATTCAAAACCAGTCTAGAGTGTGTTAAAAGTTAAAAGTGCACTTTTTTTGGCATTCCCGAAACTTCTGCAGGTCGAGGAGGGACAGAAAAGGTAGTCTTTTGTGGTCTTGACATCTGGTATGCTACTGGCAAATAGTATTGTCGTGAATCCTGTCGTGGAGTTGGTGGTAGTGCGCGCAAAATCTTGTACTTGACCTCCTCGTGCGCTTGCAACACCCGCACTGTCTTCAGTGGAATCATAGATTTTCTCATATCGGCTCCTCTCGAGCTCAACTTTGTCTCACATCTCCTTTACTCTTGCAAGACAAAAGTCCAAGGGTGGATGTGGGGGAGTGTCTGTGTGTGTGTGTGTGTGTGTGTGTGTCTGTCTGTGTGTCTCTGTCTGTGTGTGTCTCTGTCTGTGTGTGTCTCTGTCTGTGTGTGTCTCTGTCTGTGTGTGTCTCTGTCTGTGTGTGTCTCTGTCTGTGTGTGTCTCTGTCCGTGTGTGTCTCTGTCTGTGTGTGTCTCTGTCTGGGTGTGTCTCTGTCTGTGTGTGTCTCTGTCTGTGTGTGTCTGTGTGTGTCTCTGTCTGTGTGTCTCCGTCTGTCTGTATCTCTGTCTGTGTGTGTCTCTGTCTGTGTGTGTCTCTGTCTGTGTGTGTCTCTGTCTGTGTGTGTCTCTGTCTGTGTGTCTCTCTGTCCGTGTGTCGCTGTCTGTGTGTGTCTCTGTCTGTGTGTCTCTCTGTCCGTGTGTCTCTGTCTGTCTGTCTCTGTCTGTGTGTGTCTCTGTCTGTGTGTGTCTCTGTCTGTGTGTCTCTGTCCGTGTGTCTCTGTCTGTGTGTGTCTCTCTGTGTGTCTCTCTGTCCGTGTGTCTCTGTCTGTCTGTCTCTGTCTGTGTGTGTCTCTGTATGTGTGTGTCTCTGTCTGTGTGTGTCTCTGTCTGTGTGTCTCTGTCTGTGTGTGTCCCTGTCTGTGTGTGTCTCTGTCTGTGTGTCTCTGTCTGTGTGTCTCTCTCTCTCTGTGTGTCTCTGTCTGTGTGTGTCTCTGTCTGTGTGTGTCTCTGTCTGTGTGTGTCTCTGTCTGTGTGTGTCTCTGTCTGTGTGTGTCTCTGTCTGTGTGTGTCTCTGTCTGTGTGTGTCTCTGTCTGTGTGTGTCTCTGTCTGTGTGTGTCTCTGTCTGTGTGGGTCTCTGTCTGTGTGTGTCTCTGTCTCTGTGTGTCTCTGTCTGTGTGTATCTCTGTCTGTGTGTCTCTGTCTGTGTGTATCTCTGTCTGTGTGTGTCTCTGTCTGTCTGTGTCTCTGTCTGTCTGTGTCTCTGTCTGTGTGTGTCTCTGTCTGTGTGTATCTCTGTCTGTGTGTCTCTGTCTGTGTCTCTGTCTGTCTGTGTCTCTGTCTGTCTGTGTCTCTGTCTGTCTGTGTCTCTGTCTGTCTGTGTCTCTGTCTGTCTGTGTCTCTGTCTGTCTCTGTCTGTGTGTGTGTGTGTGTGTGTGTGTGTCTGTGTGTGTGTCTGTGTGTGTGTGTGTCTGTGTGTGTGTTTGTCTCTGTGTGTGTCTCTGTGTGTGTGTCTGTGTGAGTGCGTCTGTGTGTGTGTCTGTGGGTGTGGGTGGCTGGCTGGCTGGGTGGGTGGCTGGCTGGCTGGGTGGGTGGCTGCTTGCGTGTGTGTGTGGGGGGGTGGTTGTGTGTGTATATGTGTTTGTATATGTATATATGTGTATTTAATCATTTTTCTACGTGAGCTTCTTCAAATTGTATGAAGAGAACTCAGGATAGTAACAAGTCACCGAGTCCTCGTGCCAAGGACTGTTGACCTGACATCTCACCCAGTCCCGGGCTCCAAGGACTGTTGACCTGGGTTTGCAACGAAGATGACGTGAAAAACTCTTGATACCAGCGGATAGCTATCAATCACCTCCGGGAACACTTGCATAGTGTTCCTAGATTGTGACGTCCTTTCTCGTTTCTTTATGGAATTGTTATGTCAAATGAAGGATTGTTTGTTCTTGCTTACGCAGTTGGATTAATCAGTAACCTTGTAAGTGTTTTGAATTATGGCTTTAAAACTGTCCGGGAAATTACTGTTCGAGAGAATAATGCAGAGACCGAGAGGAAGTTTGGATGTATTCTCACTTATAAGTCTATTCACCATATGCCTATTTAATTAAATGTCAATAATTGAATCAGATGTCTGCCTGCAGTGTTTTAATAATTATATTAAAGTATAATTATTAATGAACCTTTCAATATGAATTAATAATTTTCTAATGCACAAACAAATAAAATCTCCATTTACAAAATCTAGATCTTACTGAATAACATCAGATTCAGCACTACAAAATTACATTAAGAAACAGATGTTTGCAGTAATACAAAAAAATAAGACCAGTCTAATATATGTTGAAGCAGGCAATAAACATTCAATAAAGCATTTTGTATTTATGACCTTCAAAACTTTTGTGTGAGCTCATGAAGCTATGATGACAGTCTAATCTAAGTCACAAGGTTCACATGAATTTAGATGCAACTGTCGAATGGGTGCTGAGCTATCCAGTCAAGTAAATGTATACATTATCAAAACAGGATCATTTGCTCTTATCGGGTTACGACAACCTTATGTGTTACAAAGTAAACAGAGGACATTGTGTAAAACAAATTAGAATAGTACTGTAAACTGCTATTTTAATAATATTGTTTTGAGGGCATATGCATCAGCATCCTCCTTATGGAGCAAAAGAGTCACAGGAATGGGAGCCCCTCAGAAGAAATGGAAAGGCAAGTATTTCCTTCCTGAAGCAGGAAACCCTTCCCTGAAATTGTGACTCCTGTCTTTTGTCGGGTGAAGGAAGCCACTCCTGATAGAAAAGGCTATAGGTTTCCTGTTGTGTGCCAATGGCTTGGTTTCATTGAGAGTGGCCAGGAAGGGTTAAGTATGCTGGGCCATGAGCGGCTCAAAATCTTATTTAAGTGTGGTATCATTACACAGACAGCTATCGCCATCTGGTCATAACTGTGCAGCCGGAGACAGTTAATTGTAGATGTGCACATTTGTTTGCAAAGAAATAAGTGGGAATGAAAAAATAAAATATGATGGTTAGCTAGGAAAACTAGTGAGTTTGGAAAGCATGAAAAATGTCTAGTGACAGTTTGACTCATGTTCCTTCAATATGTTTGGTTATTGGAAATGTTTTAAGCCAAGAATGTACAGAGATCCATTCATTCAATCATTTTCAGGACTGCTGACTCTCATAAGGGTTGTGGCTTGACCTGGAGGCTATCCCAGCCAATTAAGTGCACCAGGTAGGAGACACCCTGAACTGATGACCAGACAACCATTCACGCTTACACTCATACCTAGGGGAAATGTAGTGTCCAATCAGCGTAACAGCGTGTTTTGGAAGATTTGAGGAAACCAGAGTACCCAGAGATAACCCACGCAAGCCCACGGAGACTATGCAAACTGCCCATAGGTGGATCAACCTGCATTTGAACCCAGGACACAAAAGCTGTGAGAATGACATGCTAAACACTGATCCACTGGGTCTCTAAAATAAACAAAAGGCAAAAAATATATATAGAGAGAGATATTCAAGCAAAATTATTGCTTAAGCTGGTAGCTATTGTGTGACTATTAAATCCATTCTAGAGAGGCATTTTCCTGACAATACGACACAGAATTTTTAGAAGTATATTTATTCATTCATCTTTCATACTGCCATTCCTCAAGAGTGGTACTGATTAATGCTGAATGGCTTCCGAGATATTTTAAGGTCTCATGGTAACATTCTGTTGTTTTGTGTTATTTGTATCTATTGCAATTATCCACAGCTCAACAATAAAAGCCCCAAACATGATGCTGAAACAAACCATGCTTAACTTACCACAGTAATTACACCAAACTACAATGATTTAAAATCAAAATGTTCACTCTGGCTTCAGTTTTACAAAAGCACACACGAATATCTCTAAATGGATGCAGGAAAATGTGTGACACTCTGATGAAACCAAAGTTGAAATCTTAGAGCATCTAAAGATAATGAAGCATCAGGTTTTGGGGATGTTATTCTGTAAAGTTGAATTTATTTTCCACTTAGGTTTTGAAACAATGTTTTTTGGATACATTGTTATTTATCATCAACAAGATGACACCTGAAAAGGGTTCTAAAGAAATAAAATGTCCACTTAACGAGTGCTTTGTTTGCATGTTAAAATGTTGCTGTAGCCACCTAATGGTGTAGCGCAAGGGTGGCGAACACGTGGCTCGGGGGCCGAATGCGGCTACCGGCCAAAATAAATGTGTTTTGTATGTGTGTATGTGTGTTTCTGCAAGTCACTACGTGTGTGTGGCGTTTTGACTCTGTTTAAAATGTTTGCTCTTTATGTCCAACTTGTTCGCCACCCCTGTTGTAGAGGTTCACTCGCCTGAGTTTGGTGCGGGCTTGATTCCTGCTGGTGCCGGTATGATTTTGAATAAGAATGGTCAGCTGTCTCTCTGTGTGCCCTGCAGCTGACTGGCGACCAGTCTAGGGTGTAGTCTTTCTACCCCCCAGTTGGCTCAGATAGGCTCCAAAAAGTGATTGAATGATTAATGTAATGAAACTTGGGCTTATCCCCTCAGGGGTTGCCACGCTAAAATCGTGGAATGACATCTTAGATTTAGCACACACATTTTACACTGGGTGTCCTTCAGACGCAACGCGCACATACTGGAATCAAATACGGACCACCAAAATGGTAGCAGGCCGCTTAGGCCACTGCACCACCACCAGGTCCTCCCTTTTTATAATTTATATACAATTTTATTACGCATATGTACATATATGAATGTATGCATGTAGTAACTCATCTCATTTTCTGAACCGCTTCATCCTCATAGGGTCATGGAGGGTGCTGGAGCCTATCCCAGCTGACTCCGGGCCAGAGGCGTTGGACACCCTGAATCGGTGGCAAGCCAAACTCAGGGCACAAGGAGACGGACAACCATGCACTCACACCCATACCTAGGGGCAATTTAGAGTGTCCATTCAGCCTACCATGCATGTTTTTGGAATGTGGGAGGAAAACGGAGTACCCGGAGGAAATCTGCGCAGGGGAAAACATGCAAACGCCACACAGGTGAATGTAACCTGGATTTGAACCCAGGTCCCGAGTTGTGAGGCCGACGCGCTAATCACTCACCCCACCGGGCCACCCATTAATCTGATTTTTATCTATGAAATTGCATTATTAAATGTATTCAAAAGTACCATATAATGGAAATAGCTCTATAAATATTCAACTAGCTGAGGGGTGGCAAACACATGGCTCTCGGGGCACATGCATCTCCCGGCCAAAATTAAAGCGGCTCTTTGCTTATATTTTGTATATAGTTTGGCTCTTTACGTGGTTTGATGTTTCTCTTGAAAACACACTCAGATTCACCGGGGGCATTAAAAACAAATAATAAATTATATTTAAAAAATAATTTGGCAGATTGTTGTTTTTATGCTGTTTCTGACGTAAGGTGTGGCTCTTTGACTCTCAGTTTAAAATTCTGGCTCTGTGTCTAACTTGTTCTTCACCCCTGGCTAGCTAATTGACTTGAATGATATCACAACCATCCCTTTATATGATTTCAAAGAACAGTATACTGTATGGATCAAACAACACGTTATCAGAAACATATTTAATTGATGAAATAAATACTCCATTACATGCATGGTCAAACACATTAAAGTACTATGTGGCATCCAATAATGTGTAAAAACCTATGGCACACTCACAGCAGCTTTTACCAAGTAGGAAATAACACACATTGGAAAAACAAGCACTTCTCACTTCTACCAAGCTCACAAAGCAAGGCTACATCCATCTTAAATCGAGACTGGCATTTTCACCAGAGCTGAAAACTGAGGTAAACTTTTTTTTAGGTTAGAACGGTGCTGTCAGCGTATGAAGCACTGACTGCATTGGCCTCATGGTGACCAAGTAGCCTTATTGCTTGGTTTTGGGTCACATCCAGCATGACGTAAAACTCTCGGGAGGTGATCACTGATGTTTCAGTTCAGTTCTAGTGAGGTATCCTATGAGTGTCTTTGGTATGTTGAAATACGAAGACCATAAATGAGATTGCCTTTTCCTGATCTAAGTCACAAAATGAGAGTTGACTGGTGGCAGAGTCCTAGGAGACGAGCGTGCTCTGAGTGCCTGTGTGAGCAGGGTACAGCCATCAGACACAGCAGAAGCCGAGTTTCGCAGGCGATCGCGGTAGTCAGCCATTTTGGAGCTGCTTTCTGGGTGCTGGGCAACATCCCTAAGACCTTGGGTGAGGAGGACACAGGCCGAAACCACACTCATGGCACCCCCTAAAACTGCAGTCTGTACTCCCTTCCCTTCAGTGGAGATACTTGCAGCTCTCCCCAGGAACTGGGGTTCTGTGGCAAAGCCGACCAGCGCATTGACCGCTTGCACCAGAGCGGTGCTGAAGAGGATACAACGATTCCTCGATAGCTCGCTGGGCTGAGTTTTGACTTCTTTCACACAAGCCAGGAAGGCAGTGCCGCTAGTGCTCATGCTCTTGACGCTCAGTTTGAACTGCTCTTTTCCAAAGCGATCTCTGGATCTTTCGCTTGCCTGCGATGATATGTCCGTGAGAGTCTTGAGGTTAGTGGAGATGTTCTGGGAGAGCTCAAGGAGAAGTTGGGGAGTAAGGTCAGGCAGGGAAGTTATACGGAGAACACTGCAGCTTTGTTCAACCTCGTGCCGACAACGGGTCACCTTGTAACGGTCCACAAGACCAAGCAAGCAAGGATGCGAGCCAGTGGTCTCTACTGCGGCCAGGTACGCGGCATGGGCAGACCACTCAGTCAAAGAAACAACGAGATCAGCCATTTCTAACAGGCGGCCCCCCACTTCTGTGAATCTGCCCATGTTGAGTTGGCTTTGTATGTCATGGGTGAGGATAGAGAGCTCTTTCGTCCGTGCAATAACAGTGTCACGACACTGGTCAAAGGTGTCGGCCATTGCTACACCCTCAGAAGTCATGACAGGTCTGGTTTCGCTGGACAGCAGAAGAAGGTCAGCCACCAGTTGCATCTTGCCCTTACATGCGTCACAGATGGACGAAAGATGCTTTCTCTGCTGAAAACTGCCACTCAGCAGATTGGTGTATCCTTCACTAGCCGATTTGCCAGAGCCACCGCTAGCCATAATAAAGAGGAGAATGGGGTAGAGGTGGTCAAACTGGAATTTTGACAGGCTTACTTATAGTTTGTTGCTGCTGCAAACTCCATGATGTTGCTTAATATATTTCCATATAATGCCCCAACTCTGCATGTTCAAATCTCTATTAAAAACAACTGGCCATAAGTATTCTTTGACTTCCTTCACAATATAGCAAATCTTCTGTACATTTTATGTCCGATGCACTGCGTTATGTTATTGTAAACACTGCTGAAAAGCATAACAAATTTACTGCATTATTATAATTAAGTTCCCATTGCCCCCAACTCATCATCCAACCCATAAATAGAAATGCCCTGAATTAAAGGTACATGTATTACAATACTCTTAGGTTGAGGTGGAGTAAAAAAGTCACAGATTGATTTTAAATTCAAATAAGACAAATTGCAGTGTTAACAAACGCCTTTCTATAAGGAAAAGTGAAGAATGAACATTTCTCAAAACACTAAAGAAACCAGATGAACACGTTTAAGATTAAATTAAAGTCCAGAGGGAACTAATTATTTCCTATGCAGTAAAATTTGAGATTTTACAGATGTATTGGTCACTGCAGGGGGGCATTTTCCTGAAACTAAACTTAAGTCTCTTTCTGATGTATTCAATAGGACATCATTTGACGTCCATTCGAATGAAGGCTGATCTCGAAGAGTACCTTGCCAGACTGGTTTCCAGTGAGTTTGACCAGGCTGGCATACTCATGTGTGCTAGAGCCAGTGCTCCACTCGGACAGTACTTGCAGACAAACTCGAACGCCATCGTTTTAGGAATCCCACCGTAATCCACTTGATTTTGCCGCTAAAAGTCCATTCAAGCCGATTCCACGATCCAGTTTCAACCTCGTCTTCTTCAAACTCAAGCCCGGGTGACACGCTAGCGGTCGATTCGATTCCATAGACATCGTCCGTGTGTCCACCTCCTCTTTGGCATCTTAACACGGGACCAGAGCGCGTGAAAACCCACGCACTCTGCGTGAACATTCGGGTCTTGTATCCATAACGCTCGGTGGTCATCCAACATATAAATACACGTGCGAAAACTGGTCTCCTCAAATATAAAAAACGGGGTTTAAAAAAGTATTTCCCCAGATTCTACGTGCCGTTGCGTGCTCCCGCTGCAGTTCTTTGAGGAAATGGGGAGGGTGTGGTCACGCTGAATGGTCGCTGGAGTGAACCAAGTTGTTTAACACAATGATACGACAAGGGGCAGTTCGCGTAGGCCGAAGCACTTGTTATGTTTGGGGCCACGACAGCCCCAAATAAAAGACTTTCAAGGGGTAGATCGGAAGACCACGGTGGCGTATACTGTTGTATTACTGTTAAACTTCCTCGTAGTTCTGTCTGGCATGCGACATCCCCGCTCAATCAAGTAGGAAGTTAACCAAGCGAGCCATCATACATCGGATGTGCTGTTCCAAAATAAAGTTCATATGTCAGATAACCATTTTTTCCCGTTAAATTCGCATGTATAGTTGTAAAAAAAAATAAAAAAAAACATATTAACAATAATAATAATAATAATAATAATAATAATAATAATAATAATAATAATAATAATAATAATAATAATAATAATAATAATAATAATAATAATAATAATAATAATAATAATAATAATAATAATAATAATAATAATAATAATAACTTACCAATTTATTCCGTCAGACCGTTTACAATTGTTTTTGAGATCAGGAAAACGCAAAAATATAAAGATATTCATGCATTCATTATCCGAGCAGGGCACACGGAGACCACACACATACTCATACCAACGGGCAATTTGGAGAAAACCCATTAACTTGATAAGGGGAGAACAAGAGCAAACTCCACACGGGTCCACAAGTGACCCAGGACCCTCCAAACATTTTATCCTAGGATTGCTTTCACAAAAAACAAAGGATGTGAGCGTCAATTTTAAGTCCTCCCTCTTTTATTTGTTATATAGAGCAGCGTTCCCCAACCACAGGTCCATGAGCTACCTAATGCCGGTTCGTCCGAGTAAAAAATATTAACGTTTTCAATCTCGTCTTCCTACTTGATATGAGAAAAGTTGTTGTAATATAATAATAAATAATTGCTATTTTGCTTGGCTGTCATTGTTGTCAGCATCTCTACCAGTGCTGACTAGTGTTCGGCCTTTAATGTGTGAGTAGCCACGTATTTATTTATCATCTCATCTCATCTCACTTTCTGAACCGCTTTGTCCTCATTACAGTCGTAGGGCACAAGGAGACGGACAACCATGGACACGCACATCAATACCTAGGGACAATTTAGAGTGTCCAATCAGCCTACCATGCATATTTTATGAATTTTAGAGGAAACCGGACTACCCGGGGGAAACCCGTGGACCCCCAAGGAGAACATACAAACTTCACACAGGTGGACGTGATCTAGATTTCAACCCCGGACGCCAGAGCTGAGAGACCAATGTGCGAAACACTGGCTTCACCGGGCCGCACGTTTTATTCATTTACAATTCCCAACTGATTGCTTTCCGATTTCACATTGTTTCTGGAGAGCCATCAACAGCGAGTCAGCAGGACACCTTGCCTGTATTCTCCAATGTACTGTGATGCTTCTTCACTTTACGGCTTCAACTTTCATGTCTTCACTATGTCGCATATATTTTTTTTGGAAAAAAAGTTCATCAAAAAGTGAAAATCCTTGCTGAAACTTAAAAAAACGAAGACACCCCCCTGTTTTCTGCTTGCCACGAGGAAAATAACATATCATATAATTATATTTATATATATATATATATATATATATATATATATCTATATATATATATATATATATATATATATATATATATCTATATCTATATATATATATATATATATATATATATATATATATATATATATATATATATATATATATATATATATATATATATATATATATATATATATATATATATATATATATATATATATATATATATATTTATATATATATATATATATCTATATCTATATATATATATATATATATATATATATATATATATATATATATATATATATATATATATATATATATATATATATATATATATATATATATATATATATATATATATATATATATATATCTATATATATCTATATATATCTATATATATATATATATATATATATATATATATATCTATATATATCTATCTATATATATATATATATATATCTATCTATCTATATATATATATATATATATATATATATATATATATATATATATATATATATATATATATATATATATATATATATATATATATATATATATATATATATATATATATATATATATATATATATATATATATATATATATATATATATATATATATATATATATATATATATATATATATATATATATATATGTATATATATATATATGTATATATATATATATATGTATATGTATATATATATATATATATATATATATATATATATATATATATATATATATATATATATATATATATATATATATATATATATATATGTATATATATGTATGTATATATATGTATATATATATATATATATATATATATATATATATATATATATATATATATATATATATATATATATATATATATATATATATATATATATATATATATATATATATATATATATATATATATATATATATATATATATATATATATATATATATATATATATATATATATATATATATATATATATATATATATATATATATATATATATATATATATATAACTCCAACATACCTTTTTTCTCCTTTTCATGGCCTCTAAGGTGGAGACAAACAAACAACATAGAGTTTTTAAATTACCTGATAAACAATCCATTTGACATTTTTAAAGTCATCCTTTATTTTGAAAATCCTCCAAATGATATTTTGGTTTCCGCCTGTGTTTTTTCATGTTGTAATAAGCACGTACTCGACGCCTACAGTATTGTGACCGGATATGGCATTGGCCAATCAGATTGGACCATCTGAAAACATGGCGTTTGACTTTCGGTCGCGGTGTGTAGCTCTTCTCTTTTGTACTTGTTTGTTTCATTCTTTAGCGAGTAACATTAAAGATAAGGCCAAGAAAAAGGACATAAGGGACTACAATGATGCAGATATGGCTCGTCTTCTTGAGCAGTGGGAGGTACTGTAACATACTCTCATCTCATCTTCTGAACCACTTTATCCTCATTAGGGTCGCGGGGGTGCTGACAAACAACCATTCACGCTCACACTCATTTAGGGACAATTTAGACTGTGAAATCAGGCTACCATGCATGTCGTTGAAATTGGAGGAATCCGGAGTACCCGGAGAAGACCCACTCAGGCCCGGGGAGAACATGCAAACTCCACACAGGTGGACCGACCTCGGTTTGAACCCAGGACCCTAGAGCTGTGAGGCTGACGTGCTAACCATTCGCCACAAAAGGCTGCCCGATTTATTTATTTATTTTCACATCCCAACTGATTGTTTTCATTTTCACACTTTCTGAAATGCCGTCAATAGCAAGTCAGCAGGCCGCCTGGCCCATATCCTCCAATGTGAGGCCGACACGCTAACCACTCACCCGCCGCCCATTCTAGCATGCTCTTTTTATAATTTAGTCAAGATGTTACTATCACAGCCTTGAGCTTTTTCACATCTATCATCGCTCATTTAAATATTATTGCAGAAGTAATAATTGCTTATAGTCCTGTGGCAGTCTGTTCATTTTCTTGTAGCGCCTTCAACGAATCAAATCAATCCTACCCTCAAAATTTTTTATGGCTATTTCGTCGCTGTCTTTTGGTCGCCGGTCTTTTTGTTGTCAGGACGGCGACAACGGGCAACCAAAGGACCGGCGACAAAACAAGGTAAAACAACACGATCTACATACACATCAATAAAAGCCAACAATAGCCATGAGCAGTTTCACTGAGCCGACGTATGAGTGTACAAGAGTTTGTATGTACATGCGCGGTTCCTTTAAGAAGCTACATCCGTCAGGGTCTTAACAAGTTCATCGAAAATGGGGTAAAATCCACTTCCTAGCAGCATTTAGTGATTAAATACAAACACTGGAGCTTTTCAGATATCAGTACTTGGCTGACAATTGAAATATTATTTAGGAATATAGCCATATTTTACTCACCAAAAATCCCTTTTAACTGTACACAATATCCATCCTCCTGTCTTCCTTTTATATCGCCATCGCAGCTAATGCTAAAAGTCAAACCTGTCATATTTCTGGCAAAGTCCATCTTGAAAATGGCTTTAAATCAACACAACAATTTATTTACTTGTGCAGCTAGCTCTAGATACAGTTTGGTAACTCTGGCTAATCACTACCCAATCATAATTGGTGAAAGCGATTACGTATCCCTACGCCTGCGACAAGGAATTGTGGTGTTGCCAACTCGTAATCCGATTAGTTAAAGCAACAGTCTTATCAACGCTTGTTTAATGCAGCAGAGCCCGCAGAACTGATTGTGAAGGCCTTGAGGCAGATTTCTGACCCTGGTAACAAATAATGGCTGAAATGTGATTGGTTAAATGCTTCAATATGAAAACACACATCTGGAAGCAGTGCAACCAGGGGGAACTCAATGAAAGGAAGCTATCAGACAATTTGGAATTATTTTTGGAAGTATTGATGGAAAAAATATAATAATATATGATTCATATATTTAGGCCAGCAGAGAAGGCCTTGAAGGCCCCGACGGCCCGCCACTGTTATATTCATACAATCAGACAATGAATCTTAACATTCTGAACCGAGTCTGAACTACATATCTTGAGTTCAAATTACTTTCCCTATTTACTCATTTAAACTGACCTAGTGTATAAGCCGCACCCTTAAAATTTGATTAAAATTTTTTAATTTTACAATTTCTCACGTCTAAGCTTCCCCTGATTGCCAATTTTCACCTCAATGTAACGTACACGCACACGTACACATACACATACACGTATATTGAAGTGTGATAATGCAGATATAGGAAAGGCATAGTTACACATTGTTAGACATAAAGTAGAAAGCAAAGTATATGGGATCATTAAGAATCATTGAATCAAATAATTAAAACAGAAAAGCAGCAAAAACACAAAATGGGCAAGAGCGAACAGAGCTACCGCTGCCGGGTGCCACTTGAGCGCCGCTATCTTGGTTGCAGTAGCAAAAACGGATACAGACTCAAGAAAATACGCTGTAGAGTTGGATAAAACTGGAACCACACACAGGAAGTCTTCCACAAGATGGGGAACCTCTGCAGACTTGTTGAAATTAGAGTCACTCTTCCAAGCTTATCCGCACAGTCCCTCAGTATTCTGGAGCTGAAGAATCAACAGTAGTAGAGAATAACCCCTCGACTCCGTTTCCGGCCCGGTAAGCGCCGACATTCCTTCCATCTTATCCCATAATGGAATGGTTGGTCTGAAGCGTCCCTTCTTCTCCCGACATTTTTGTTCAGCTCCGAATTTCCAGCGGCATTGAGGTGTTGCTCCTTCTGCTGCGTATTGTTCACAGCTAGTCCCTAGTGTATGACAGTGTAGCATGGCCAAATGGTTCCAAAAAAGAAGTAGCAGAAAGAAGCCAGGCTAACAGAACAAAGAACGTTGCAAAAACTTTAAAGTAAAAAGTATAAAGTACAAAGTAAAGTAAAAAGGAATGTATTAAGAAATATTAAAATTTAATAAAAAAAGATAGAAAGGCTGTAAAACACGAAAAACAGAGTTGGCAGAGCTACTGCCACCGGCTGCCACGTGATGGTGCCATCTTGGGAAAATGGTAATGATGGCAGGCTTCATTGTAAGGCTTTTAATTTTTTTGGGCAGCTCCAGACATTTCTCATCTCATCTAATTTTCTGAACCGCTTTGTGCTCATTAGGGTCGCTGTAGCCTAGCCCAGCTGACTCCAGGCCAGAGGCGGGGGACAAACTGAATCGGTGGCTTGCTGATAGCAGGGCACAAGGGGACAGACAACCACGCACTCTCACACCCATACCTAGGGGCAATTTAGAGTGTCTAATCAGACTACCGTGCATCTTTTTGGAATCTGGGAGTAAACCGGTGTACCCGGAGGAAACCCATGCTGGCCTGAGGAGAACATGCAAACTCCACACAGATGAACATGACCTGGATTTGAACCCAGGATCCAAGAGCTGTGTGGCCGACGCACTAACCACTCGCCCCTCTGGGTCGCCTGCAGACATATTTGTGTGTGTGGGTTTTTTTTTTTTTTTTTTCCGTCCAATATGGCTCTTTCAACGTTTTGGGTTGCCGAAGCCTGCACTACACCATCAGGTAGCTTGTTTAAAAAATATATAAATAAAAGATTCATAAAATATAGATATTGTATTGTCTTCCTTTAAAATACCTTTTCAGCCGATTTAACGGTTTTTAAATTTTACTGCACTATTGGATGTAGGCCCTCCCACAAAGGGACTGGCAGTAAACAAAACATTTGACTTTTGTATGCATATTCAACATTCCTCCCTATCTATATAGAAAGATGATGACATTGAGGAAGGTGATCTTCCAGAGCACCGGAGAGCTTCTCCTCCCATTGACTTTTCGAAGATTGACCAGTCCAAGCCTGAAGAGCTGCTGAAAATATCTAAGAAGGGGCGCACCTTGATGGTTTTTGCTACAGTGTCAGGAGAACCCACTGAGAAGGAGACTGAGGAGATCACTGGACTGTGGCAGGGCAGTCTGTTCAACGCAAACTATGATATTCAAAGGTATGAAGTAGGTATTTCCCAATCACATATTTTTATACCCAAGTCCGAGTCACCTGCTTTTGTGAAGCAAGCTGCCTATATAGTCCATTGATTTTAATTTTAAAAAAACTAGCCAAATGTGTTAGCCTGATAACTCAGCAGTTATTTACGCCAAAAAAAGTAATGTAGTAATAAGAAAAACATTGTGAATACAGTTATTTCAAGAAGTATTTAAACACCCAGTCATATTGCTATAGTGTTATCCTTCACCACCTTGCGGGTTCAGCATATAGCATTTTTTAAATATTAAGTCTAAATAAAAATGTCAAAATTGAGGGGCGAATCTGTCTTCTGCTTGCCACAAAGAAAATGGCGGAAGACGGCAGAGTGACACTCAACTCATCACTGGAAAAAAATAGCACGCAGCAGGCGGTTGCCATCACTTTTATCAAAAAATAGAGCTTACTGAGGGGACAGAACGGCCAGGATCTTCTGTGAGAGTGGATTTTCTCAGAAATGAGAGCCCCGGGCGACCTTACTACGCCCTCACGCTAATTTGAAAATAGAGCTTGTGCAGCTGATTGAACACTTGGGAGCCTCCTGGTCGCTGAGTTTATGGTGGAATTTCCCAAAAATGTTTCAAAGTTCAATCTCCTGGCAGGATTACAGCAGACACCGTCGCTTGCCCTTGTCTGAAAATAGAGCGCTTTGATTGTCCTCAAATGGTTGGATGCTGTAAAGGAGCAAAGTGGAGGTTCATTCATTCACTCATTCATCTTCCACACCGCCCATTCTCGAAATGGTTGTGGGGGTTGCTGGAGCCTAACCCAGCTGTCTTCTGGCGAAAGGCAGACTACACCCTAGACTGATCGCCTGTCAGTCGCAGGGCACACGGAGAAACAAAGAACCATCCGCACTGCCAATCATAATGCCACCAGCGGATATTGACCCCACATTTGCCCGCACTGAAGTCAGGGGAGTGAACCTCTATTTGTCCTAAAAAAAAAAAAACAGCGGTCACAACTCCTGGTGCGCCGAAAACCTATCGCAAAAGCTTTTCCTGAAAAGCTCCCCTACGGTGGCTCCTGAAAATTCCATCAATGATCCAATGCCTCTCGAATCTGACAAAAATATTTTTTTGCACATTTTAATTGCGCGAAGAGGAACTATTTTCCCTCTGAGTCCAATATTACATCTAGATTATATTTAGATATCGATACATTATTCTTTGCATCTGCCTATAGCTGTAATTTCTAATAAATAAACTTTTGTACAGTGGTACCTCCACATATGAGTGGCCCGACATTCAAGAAATTTGAGATACGTGTAAAATTTTGACAAATATTTATCTTGAGATACGAGACACATTTTGATATACGAGCAGACAGCGGACGCGAGAGGCTGCTCATGAGATCATCATGGGCTCTGTCTCTACCCGCAAATCCCTCCTGTAATGTATATGCGTTGCATTTTTTCAGTTTTTTCCCCGTTAGTCATTGCGAATGGCGACAGGATCGCTAATACTTACGAACGAGTTACATTCCGAGCTATTGTTCATAAGTTGAATTTGTTCGTAAGTTTATTCAGTGTTACATTTTGTATTATAATTTATGTCTATGGGGTATATAAGTATATTGAAGGTTTATATAAGTGAATTTGTATGTTTAAGGCTTGGAAAAGTAACTAGCATTGGTTTGTACTGGAAAAAAACATTTAATAAAATGGAGAGAATATTTACAGTACTGTATACATACATTAGAGATGGAGAGAGAGATTTACTAGAAACTGGCCGAAAGAAGCTATCTAATGACGATTGCAATTTTCTTTTTTTCATCATAAATGATGCTAAATGGTACTGACGGTCGAACGATTGAAGTTGTATTCCTGTGCAACGCTTTGCGACTTTCGTTTCAAATGAAATGGCTTACCTCTTCCTTGCACCTCCCTCACTAGAAGCCTTTCTCTTTTCACCAACCATATTGAATAATGGATGCACGAGATCTTTAATGATAAAAATAAAAAGGTTTTTTGCCCACTGGAGATACGTTCACGCACTTCCGCACTGCAACGAACTGGGCAGAGGAAGGTCGATGCTGGGTGAGCTCTCACAGCGCAAGGCATCGGTATTAGCGGCGGAAAGAAGCACTACTCGGAAAAAGGCGCACAATACAAAATCCAACTTACGAACATTTTTCGACATAAACGCAAATCGCAGAACTGTTCGAATGTACCGTTGTTCATAACTCGAATGTTCGTAAGTAGGGGAGCGTCTAGTTAATTTCTATGGGAAACGTTAGTTTGAGTTACGAGAAAATCGACATACTAGCTCAGTCCCAGAACGCATTAAGCTCGTATCTCGAGGTACCACTGTATAGTCAACCACTCATTGTGCAAGTTATCTTACGTAAAGTTCAAGTTTGTGTCGTATCTCAAGGCAAAAATTTGCTCGGAATTTTCCTCGTATATCAAATTTCTCCTATGTTTGGACACATGTCAAGGTACTACTGTTATTGGGAAAATGGTCAGGGCTTTTTGTATTTCTAACGTGAATGCAAAATGCTTCCATACAAACAGCAGCACTTAAAAATTTTGTTACCCCTTTTCAGCCCACTGTCCTCATTTGAGGACAGCCTGTAATTCTTTTTTTTTACGTAATATCAAGGAATTATCCCATTTTATCCAAATGTTATGAACAAAAGTTGCCTCAACTGGCAAAATGATGAATAGAAGTGGAGAGGATATGGAGGGTGTGAACAAAAAGGACAAAGATAGGAAATGGTCTTGGGATCATAGTGTTGTACTAAATAGATTTGTTTTTAACTTTGTTTTTGTCATTTTGAATAGTTAAATCAGTGTTTCCCAACCTTTTTTTTGAGCTGCAGCACACTAATTGCATTGAAAAAATCTCAAGGCACAAATTTATCTGAAAATCTTCTAATTTATAACTTTGTCGCCTATATTAACATTATAAAGTTGTTCTGATCAAAGTTTTATTAACATGAAATAAACAATCTCCCCTAATTGTTACATAATCTATTTATTTCACACTGATATAACGTCATTAAAGTTGACGTCCGCCGACCCTGATGAGCTTTCAGTTGGACTGATGGTAAAAAAATAATGCAATGTGTTTTAATTTTAATTTAAATTTTTGAATTTTTAACCCAATATTAGGCAAAAAGTCATGTGCTCACAGAAAGTTTACGTCGCCAAAAGTTGATACCCCTGAAACCAAACAACTTCCGGTTCACGTAGAATAAAAACAGGAAAATGACTTAAATCTCGTAATATTACTTACTTTGTTCCTCACAATATTATTTCTACCACATAACATTACGAGAAGAGCCATTTTGTGCTCACAGACTTAACGTTGACAAAAGCCAAAGAACTTCTGGTTTACTTTACATAACAATAAGCAACAAAATCACTTTAGTCTTATAATATTACAATTTGAATCTAGTTATAGTTCAATCTATGATTTCATATTTCAATTTTAACCTAGTTAGATTTTAATCTTTTAATATTTATTACGATGTATGACTTCATTTTCCTCGGCACACCTGGTTGGGAAACACTGAGTTAATTAATGCATAGAAATTAACGCTGGCATGACGATGGACCAATAGCAAAACCAGCCTGGTTTTGTGCATTTCACCTCAGCATCCTGTTTCATTTTCGTCCATGAATGCAATAGTAATCTACCTACTTAGTGAAGTGAAGAGCAATATGTAAATATGTCAGTGTTGTGTTAACCTTTGAAATATGATCATTACAAATAAAAAAATCTTAATCCCCCTTTTTTATCTGTCCTTACAGATTTGTGGTTGGCTCTGACAGGGTTATTTTCATGTTGCGTGATGGAAGCTTAGCCTGGGAAGTTAAAGACTTCCTGCTGACCCAGGAGCGCTGCTTGGATGTAACTGTTGAAGGTCAGGTGTTCCCTGGCAAGGCTGCCAAGAAAGATGACAGTATGTACAAAGCCAATGAAGTAAATGCTAAGAAGAAGAAAAGCACAAGGAAGACTGACAGTGAGGAGGTTGATTTGAAAAGTAACAAAGCCAGCCCCAGTAGACAAGATCTATGATGGGGAGGCTGCAGGACCACATAAACAGATTGCACTTAGATGTCATTAATCAATTGACTAATCCCTGTGTTGATTTGCTTCACTTCTCTGCATGATCAATGGTCCTTTTTGATCATTTTGTGTTGTTTTACAAATACTGTCTTTACTTGAATAAAGCCTTGCAAGTCTGCCAAAATACAAACTATCTTGATGTTGTGACTGAATTAGGTTTTACTTGACACACTCCATTTATATGACCTGCAATTCTTAGTCTAGGCCTTTGTTCATGTTCATTTGCACATCAAACAATGTTGAAAAATAACTTGCATATTTCTTCTGGCCTTTCACTGACTTTTTGGTGTGTGTATGGGGTCTTATTCATTAAATACACTCCCATGTTGAATTTCAGGATTTTATATGATTTATTTTCAAAGTTAGCAAGCTGTTGCAATTGCATGACGATTTTTATTCCGTTAATTTTTTGAAATTTCTGCAAAATTTTCTTTGGAGGGGTGTCAATACTTTCAAAGTGCCCTGTCATATGTCAAGTTTTTAAATTTGTTTCAAAATATCAGCAGGATTGAAAATGAAGGTCTCTGACTGTCATAAGCCAAAATGGGGTTGTGAGACACATCATTTTACCTTCTTAAAATGAAAATAATAAAAAATAATAAAAATGCCATGAAGCACTCAAACAGATTGTAATTTCTTCTGATGATATTCGATTACAGTTATTGAAAAAGCACATTACAGGAACCCGGCAAATGTTACCTTGTCCTTGACCAGTGTAAAGTCTAGTTACAGTAAAATAGGAGTACTACTTTCCCTCAGCTGAGATGTATGGGTGTAGAATCTCAAATACTTCATCGTTTGCTGCACAAATCAATCTCGTAGAATCAACTCAGGTGATCTTTCGATGTCCATATCAGATTCTCATGTTCCTCTGTCTGCCGTTCACCTTGGCTTTTCTTATTGCAAATAATCACAAAAACAACACAAATCTGCATTCTTCCCGGTACAGTTACGTTTTCTTCTGAATAGGTCCAAGGACCCCACCTGATTGTTAGTAATATGCAAAGAGACTGGACCACTAAATATGACTTTGCTGGCCAGCTTAATCAAATAGGAAAAAAAGGTGTACCTTAAGGTAAAAATGAAAATAGATAAAGGTACTTATAAAAAGACAATGCATTTGGGGGTGTATATAGCAGAAAAATAAAGAATAAGAAGACATCATTCGGTCGTCATAATTGTTTATAAGTGCATTCAAACGTGTGTCAGAGTCCTGTGTCCAAGCTTTTTTCCCTTTCTCTCTGTTGTTTTACTCTGACGTAATGTGTGTTTTGTTGCGTTCACAACTGGGTCTTGAGTCTTTCCCCCATCTTTATCGTTTTCTTTTTCTCTCCTGACAACAGACGGGTATCCATACAATAATTAATACCCAAACAATTATTTGCCTCCCACATAAACCTACTTCAATCACAATCCTTTGGAGAAAAGTTTTTTTTTTTTTTACAAAACAAAATTTGAGTCACGATTGTACAAAAGAAAAGAAAAGTACAAAAAGAAGTACATAAAGAACAAACCAATTTTTTTTCTACTGATAATGCCTTTGCTAACTTTAGTCGATTGAACCTTACATGGCAGGCAATGTTCCCTCTAATTTTTTGTTTGTCTGGTGTTAGACTATAAATTAAGTACCTTACTCCAATTTCTTAACTCTGTCTTATCCCGTCTAACAATGGAGCGTGTTCAGCGTTGGAAGAGACAAACCAGGGTTGAGCGAGTTAATCCACAGATGATTTATTCCAGGGGTGGCCAACCAGTCAGAGACCAAGAGCCACATTTTTTACTGTGTTACCGCAAAGAGCCACATTTTTTACTGTGTTACCGCAAAGAGCCACATCACACACATACCTTTGCTCAGCCAGATTTATTGTAAATGTCACACACCAGCATAGTAATGACATAAATTGACTCCTACAGTACTAACAGCACAGGCCAGTCATTATCAACAATGAACATTGTGTGCACTGTCTCACACAGACAAACTCTCAGTTCAACCAAGTCCACAAACAAAAATATAATAATTTACAATAGCGTTTTTCTTTTACTATGCATGTTACTTAGTGGGACTTCTGTCATAAAATCAGAGCCTATTTTTGCGTAACATTCGCTCCTTGTGAGCTGTCATTTATTATGAATGGCTTTTAACTAGCACGCCCACCACGTGGGTGTACACCTCGCTCTCCTATTGGCTGCCCCCGGCTGAGCACTCTCGCCATTGGTCTGCCTCGCAGGGGGTGTGGCTTTTTCAGCCGACGCTCGATCTTTGGGATACTTTTTGTGTGCGCGACGCCGTTCATTGTCGCTTCTGGTTCACGGGAGCTCTCCCACTCTGTTAAAAACGTTTACTCAAATGACCTTGCTCCTACTGGGAAACTTTGAGGTATTTTCATCCCAAGCACATGCGCAATTGGACGAAAATACCGTATTGAACTCAAGCGAAGCGCACACGCAAATAAAAATAAAACACAAATACAAACTTTGATATGGACGTAAGAGCCGCATGAAACCGGGCAAAGAGCCGCATGCGGCTCGGGAGCCGCAGGTTGGCCACCCCTGATTTATTCCATTCAAATTGATTCATACAGAGCTCCGGGTCTCCCTCCCAAAGAATAAGCCCGCTGAGTCTTGATGTCCCAAGCGGAGGATGGAAAAGACATTGTACAAACCCGCGTTTGCACAGTTATAGTATAACAAAAATGCATATTCATTCGCTGATTAACAATGAGATGCGGACTGGTCCATGACTGCTGCGAGGGGGTTTCTTCGGACTTCACACCTTCCAGCCTCGAATCCACACCATACAGACCTCTGTCTCCGCTGCTCCCTTGAAGTCCCGACCATCCGCCCTGCTCTTTGTCTCCTCTGCCCTCTGAAGTCCTTCTCCATGTTCTCTTATCAGTGTGAATCCAACCTCAAAAGAAGAACCTCAGGCAGGGCCTTTTGTTCATTGTTATTGAGCTAAGGACAAGAATCTAACCTTACAGTATTGATATCAAAATGAAACAGCTACACTAAAAAAGAATGAGTAAAATGTAATATCAAATTGAAACAGCTATACTAAAAAGAATGTGTAAAATGTAATATCAAAATGAAACGGCTATAATAAAAAAGAATGAGTAACATATGTCATATTCTTCACTGGGCAGAAAGACAAACTCCCCGAGCACACTGAGTACCAGGGTGAGCAAAATCATCATAGCTCGCAATGGGCACACCAGTATCACACCTGCCACAGATAACAAAGGAGTGGCTTTGTAAAAAGCATTTTAAGGTCCTGGTGTGGCCTAGCCAGTCTCCATATCTCAACAAATCTGTGGAGGGAGTTGAAAGGCCGTGCTCCCCAACGACAACCCCAAAACATCACTGCTCTAGAGGACATCTGCATGGGCCAAAACACCAGCAACAGTGTGTGAAAAGCTTGTGAAGTTACAGAAAATGTTTGGCCTCCATTATTGCTAACAAAGGGTACATAACAAAGTATTGAGAGTAACATTTGGTATTGGCCAAATACTTATTTTCCACCGTGATCTGCAAATAAATTATTTAAAAATCAAACAGTCATTTTCATTTTATTTGTCCACATTCTGTCTCATGAAT
>NW_027551606.1:1937371-1964871 GCF_051989575.1 Stigmatopora nigra
CACAGACACTAACTAATGAGATTTCTGCAGAAAACAAGAAGCGCCTGACTGGAATCCACTGCACTTGTAGGACAACAGATTGATTGAAAGATGTTCTCTTTATGGGTTGTAATGAAAACTTGCACCCATTGCTCCTCTTTGTGGAATAGTTTGCCCACCTGTGGGTTAGATTAAGATTAAGATAAAATACATATGATTAAAAGGACGCTAGACGTAGTGTCGGCTCCTCAGTGCTCACGTGACACTGACGCAACCCCCCAAGCCACAGGTTGCAATAATGCAATTACCACCGTCCTCCAACTAAACGCTAACCTGCTGGTGACCTTCTACCAGTAAGCCATTGAGAGCATGGTGACCTATGCTGTGTTGGTGTGGCACTCAAGCTGCACAGAAGCCGACAGGTAAAGGGTAAGGTGATCATCACAATGCAAAAGATCTTCAACTGGTCCTTGCTTTCCTGGTCCACCATATACAAATCCCGGTGCCAAGAAGATGCTTGATTTCCTAGTAAAAAGTGCACTTTTAACCCTAACCCGGACCCATTTGCAGTAATATTATTTGTTCATCAGGGAGAAGTGTTCCACCTGATGGACAAATAATGTTACTGCAATTGGGTCCGGGTTAGGCTTGAGAGAGTATTCAGAAATATTTTTATTGAGCAGCAGCACCATATTTGAACATGTAGTAGTTGTTTAATTGATAACTCTTTGGAGTTCGAGATACGCAGAAATATAGACCTGTTAAATGTATTTTAAATGTAAATAATTTTCCAATTTTTTAGGAAATATATATTAAAAATGATTTGCTGAGAACCTTAATTCAAAGATTAATCTCAATGTGTTCTATTCTGGTGTAAATTACAGTATCTACAGTTATAACTCCTTTCATTGTTTGGCCGTGAATAACTGTCCTTGTTATTCGAAATGAATGTTGTTATCTGTAAATTGTTATTCTAAATGAATGATGTTATCAGTAACTTGTTATTCTAAATGAATGTTGTTATCTGTAACTTGTTATTCTAAATGAATGTTATCTGTAACTTGTTATTCTAAATGAATGTTGCTCCCTGTAACTTGTTATTCTAAATGAATGTTATCAGTAACGGGCCGTATCTGGCCCGTGGGCCGAGATTGAAAAACTTTTACACACACACGACCGGGGGCGGGGCGAGCACGTCGGCTAAATGTTCATCGCCTAGATAGTCGGTCGGCCAAATAGTCGGTCGGCCAAGTAGTCGGTCGGCCAAATAGTTGTTCGGCTAATTCTACGTTCGGCTAGATCGTCTTTCGGTGAGTTGGCTGTCGGCCAAATGTCAGTCGGGTAAATGTCTTTCGGCACGTTGACCGTGCGCCAGAAGGACCTAATCAAGACTTATTTTATGTACTGCAATAAAATTCCATTGGCTGCTAACCACTTTAGCAATTTTTGTACCTACTGTATTTGCCCGCATATCATCCAGTTTTGACTGAATCAAGGGTACGGCTTATATGCGCATAAAACATGACTTGCAAAAAAAACTGCAAGTTGACAGCACCGTGATACGATGACGTCACGACAAAATGGCATTGTTCCGTGCGCAGTGATGTCATGACGCAAGCGATGCTGATGCAGTCATTGATATCAAAATAGAAAAAAGATAAACAGATAAAACGCAAAAAAAATGGACATCTTTGAATGAAATTCAAGAAATAAAACCTATGTATCTTGCATAAATTGAAAAAAAACTCATTCCCGTCACTGCTTGCTTTGGGCACAGCCATCTTACCTAGGGTGGTGCCTTCCAAACCTAGTTAAACGTGCTCTGACTGACCAGACCCGAGTAGCCTTGATTTAAAAATTCAACAAAATTCCACTTTGATTATTTCTTTGTATATCTTGTCCAAAACTATTGGAGGACCGTATTTTCACACCTATTAAACGCACCGCCCTTAAGTGTGCAGTCGCAGTTGTGGGTGTATTTTGTTTTTGTCAATACAAAGGACCCGGGGCTAAAAACCGCTAGCACTATGCTAACATTTGCTATGCTAATGCTTGCTATGCTAGCAAGTTTTTTTCTTTATTTAAAAAAAAAACAGCATGAGCAAAAATAAGTTTGATTGTGCTTTATTAAAGGAACAGAGACTAACGTTGATAGGTTATGGCAGTTGCAGTTAACCATCCACTAAACCAGTGGTCTCAAACCGGTCCTCAAAGGGCCGCAGTGGGTGCAGGTTCATTCCAACTCAACAAGGATACCTTTTGCAAGTGCAATCAGTTAATTAGAGTCAGGTGCTACTTATTTTAAAGACACCTGATTGGTTAAAGTGTCAGCACTGGATCGGTTGGAACAAAAACCAGGACCCACTGCGGCCCTATGTGGAACCGGTTTGAGACCACAGCACTAAACCATACAAATCCTCTTCTTTTGTTACGGAAATAAAGATTTTGGCCAAGTGTGCAAATTTGCCGTCTAACGTGTTACGACTGGAAGCCTGAACACACACTATGTAGGAGGTGTGTGCTTTCTTTTCTTTACAGGTTCCTGCAGCTGTGGCTCCAACCCTGTGACGAAGCCCTGCCTAGGCCAACCCAGCTGCAACTACTTCCCCAATCATCCCCTCCTCCAATCAAGATTCCCTCCTGCCCTTATTTAAACCCTTTTCAAATGTCAGTTCCCCCCTTTTTTTGTTGATGAACTGCTGACTTGAAAGCTTGTGAGTACATTACTCCCTGTTATATTTTGTATGTGTTGTTAATGATTTTGGGTTGTATAGGGGGACTTGAGATAGACACCCCGGGGTATACATATAGTTTGTGCATTTAGACACAGTTATTCCCCTGTCTAGATTCATTTGAACACCTGTCTGGGAGGGGGTTTTACCGTGTTTATTTGAGGGTGCCACTTTAATATCTCGTGCTTCCCCTATGTTATCCCGTAGTCTGTTTTATTGACTTTATTGTAAATAAAAATAACTGAAGGCTACTTGCAGTGTTTGTCCGAACTCATCTTTAACCAGAACCTGTCTGCTGTGATAGTTGCGACTCCCTGGTATATCATACCCCAGGGGGAGTCGTAACACATGTTATGCTCCGTGTCACTGTCTGCGTTCGACTGGCTGGTGGGGTATTCCTGGAATTTGATGCCAGCTTTGACAAAGCTCAAACTATAGTTCCAGCCGAGACTTGAGCCCAGACATCCACAATCCATTCACATATTATCACGTAACTTGCTTGACGCTGCCTGCCAATCTCTGTATAACTATGTATACCATCGGACATGCATTGCTCCATAGCCGTTCACAACTTTGTTCTAAATGCTCTATTTACGGATATGTCCAGCGGTTGTAGAGCCTTTGTCAAATCTCCCGTAATGACGCCAAGCTCGGACTTCATATGCCGGACTTGAAGTTTTACTTTAGCCAGGAGATGGGTGTGCATGGAGTCGCAGATCAGCATTGACGGTGACGCAGGGAAAAAGCCATTGAGTTTCCTTACATACACCTCGTTAAGTGACTTTCATTTTTTCCTCGTCCATTCATCCCTTCTGGTTGGCTTTGACAATTACACCGGCAGGAAAGTCTTCCTTGGGAAGGTCTTCCTCTTAAAAATCACTATGGGTGGTAGCTTCTGACCGTTCCCATGGCAAGCAAACACAACCGTGATAGCTCTCTACTCGCGGCCCGTTGTGCGTACCATGACCGTGCTGATTCCCTTCTTATTGATGGTGTGGTTTGTCGGAATGTCAAAAGTGAGTGGCACCTCGTCCATATTGGCTGGGTACGCTCGTCGGCAATTATTTTTGCTGCAGTAAGAGCGAAAGTCTGCCATCTTTTCTTTATATTCTTTCGTAAGCTGTTGTGCCACCGTAGTTCTTGCCCGGATGGATAGATGGTTTCATTTCGTGAAGCGAGAGCACCAGGATGGACCTCTACGAAAACGTTCAATTTCCATTTCATCGACAAGCTTTTTTATACTTAGATATATGATTTACTCGAATGGTGACTGTAGAGACGCTTCTCCCCGCTGCTTTTTCCTTCGATTCAACGCTTGAGAAACTCCAACTTGGGCCACTTTACCTTACCTTCGCGGAAATTCAGTGTTCTTTTTGAGATGTTTAAGATCATGTTCCAGCTTCCTCCACTTGCACACCGTGGACTCGTTTATGTTAAGGTGCCTCACTGCTGCTCGAGTTCCATGTTCTTCCACGTACCGGATTGCTGCCATTCTAAACTGTGCCTAGTATGTGTCTCTTCATAGCTGCCATTTGCGGGCGCCAAACTGTTATTGCTAAGCACAACGCATTCCCGCATTAATTTCTAGGTACGTGCTCCATTCCTTAATAACCCCCACACCCACGGACAGTCCTCAGTTACATCCGCATTTTCACTTAAGCACGAAATGCAACCAGACAATTATGCGGTCAACGTCACACAGCGACATCTGCAGAATTTTGAAAAGACACTCCGCCCCAAGAGATGCAGCCTTCACATTGGGTAAATTTTAAGACTTTTAGGTGCGCCATATAGATGTGAAAATACGGTAATATGAATAATCAAAAATAATTTTGATATTTTTACATTAGAAGCAATGTGGCTGCCAAAACATTAAACTTCTGGTAAGAAAATTTAAATTTTTATAATTGTAAAAGCCTCAGGTTCTCAATAAGATACTTCTTTTTTTTAAATGAACAAAGACAGGCATATTAACATCCTTATGATATTGACCCTAATGATGTGCTTTTGATAATGTGCCTCAGAAATACCACATGATTTTAACACTTGAACTCCCTATTAAAATCATAAATATGGGGGTGAAAATTGTGAATTCAGGGGCGCCTAATACGCGGGAAATTGTAAAATTCAACAATTTTAAGGCAAATATAAGACAAATGTTGAAGCCGTGCAGTGGTGAAGGATCCCGGTATATAGTTCTATACACACCATTAGATGAAATTGTGCCATCTGCATATTGTCGAACTAAAACAACATCCACAAAGTCTCGAGGAGCTATGATACCCAAAGCTGCTGAGGGCGTGACCGTTCGGCAGATCGAGATGTCCTGTAAAAGAGTTGGAGACGTGATTTGATCAAATATTTTGGAACAAAAGTTTACATTTCTTTATTTATTACACACATTTAAATCTGTACTGAACAAGACTATATGGAATTGCTTTTTTGAGCTAGCACAACAAAATGAGTCATATTCATCAAAATTACAAATTTGGAAAAAAATGTAAAAAATACCACCAAAACAGACTATGTTTGCAAGACAAATATACTCAGAGAAAATGCAAAAATGTAATTTTGCTGTTATTTTATTTCCACATTTCCACACAAATATTTTGTGTGGGGAAAATCTGCTTGCACACGGTACTGCAAATATTCATGAAATATGCCAATCTAATATGCATTGCCTATGTACAGGTTGGAGTACAAATGAAACTTGACTACTGGGAATACCTTTCCGCTTCTGTGTTTCCTCTTCCATCTATTGACATCATTAGTATTGCCGCTGTAGGTACATAATTTGTGTGACGTGCATTAGTGTGCCTATTTTTTTGTTAATTTTAATATTCTTTTTGTTCTCCTGGGTATATCGGGCTGTAATGTGGATTAGGTTTTTTTTGCTGTAATTCGCTGGAGTTACACAAACTTTTCGGGGGGGGGTTCCAGCTGATGACGTGACAACACTTCGATTGCACTAACTGTTTTCCTGTGGTATCAATTTAAAATTTGCATGAATTCATTTTTTTTATTTGTTTTTAAATCTCGTCCTCCTTCAGCTGAAGCTGTTTTTATTTTTGATTATAGCCAAAAGTAGTCACATACAATGGATGATTTCTAGGAGGATTTTTTTTCATTAATTAAAAGAATGTACGATAGTAATTTTTACACATTCATTCTCAACTATTTTTAATAAAGCACTTTAAACTACACCAAACTGTTAATCATATGAAAGGACAAAACAGAGAAAGTCTCACAGAGGGTATAAAGTGTTGGGTTTATTCTGTATTACTATTATACATATATGTGTAGTAATTTATTTCTTTGTTAAATCATTAAATCATTTTTTCTATCGTTCGGCTCGAGGTCATAAACTGCCGCCTGGTCCACTCTCACATGGACTTCTTATCCAAGGGTTGTTTATGCTACATCTCACCCAGTATCGGGCTCTGAGGGCTGTTGATCGGGAGGCAGCAAGGACTCGAGATATCTGCCACTTTCATGACACTCGTGACGCAATTCGGGCTTCTTTATGTAATTGTTATATGATTGTAAGGTCAAATGAAGGCGTGATTGTTTTTATCCAAATGCCTTAAAGCCGTATGCGAACTACTGTTCGGGAGGATACTTTTGAAGATGTATCTTCCCTTAAGGTTCTTATCTGTGATCCAATCTATTTAATTAAATGTCAATAATTGAATAAGATGTCTGCCTGCAGTTATTGATAATTACAAAGAAGGGTAATTATTAATGAACCTATCAAAAGCAAGGGAATTACTTTTTTAAAACTATCTTCGGAGATTGAGTGATGGGATCTTGTATTTAATATGCTCCAACATGAGCGGCACTGATGTACATGTTTGTTCTTTTGTATAACTTTAATGTTTTAAGGCACACACAATCGCGTAGGAAGGTACTGTAAGATTATATCAGTTTTTGTTATTAATGCCTGTATTTAAGACTCACTCACTGGTCATTCGACAAGAGTTGCAGGACAACAGACCATGCTGTTTGAGCTCTTCCCACTCTGCAGATAGGTAATAAACCTATTTCCTATTAAATTGATATCACTCGTTTTTAACCTTTCCTTAAGTTGTTTTTCAGACCTAGCATGCTTTGGTGCCGAAGCCCGAGACCCAACACGCCAGTAATTGCCAGATCGACGACGGACCGCTATGAAGGGTAAAATAATCTTTCGTTGAAAGGGTCAGCCCGACAGACGATCCGTCGCCGCTCCAGTAATCTGGTGATGGGTGTCCTGAACTAGGGCAGGTTCGAAACGAGAAATATCGTGTGTTCACCCTTGATTTCTGTCTCTGTGAAGTGTGATGATTTGAATTAGTATTATCACTGCGGTAGTGAATGTTCGAGGTCTAGACAGACATAGGTAGAGCATGATTGTTTGTGGTCGGACCAACGTAGGTAGGACATGAATGTTCGAGGTCTGTGCCGATGTAGGTAGAACGTAACTGTTCGTGGTCTGGACCGATGTAGGTAGAACATGAATGTCTGTAGTCTGGACCGACGTAGGTAGAACATAGAGAGTCACAGACTCCGCTAAGCGATAAAGTCAGAGACTTATCTGATCTTGGTGTGTTCAGAAATATTGAGTGAATCACAAAGTATTGAGATCAATTTGGTAAATTTATAATACAATTGTTGTTTAAACTATTAGTTGATTAATATTGATTAATATTAATGTTGAGTAAGTGATTAATATGGGAGATGGGTTTGTTTCCAGACTGCAGAATGGAGATTGGAGGGTTGCTAGATGTGGCATATGTGCGGATGCGTAGTGTGGGAGTTACAATGTGTCTGCCGCGATGTGTGGAGAAGCATGGTTTCTGTACTAATTTGAAGGATATGTGAAGGGTTTGATGAGCTTAGAAGGGGAATTGTTGAAGAAAAGAGTTTAATCAGTGAATAGATAAGAGTTTTGTAAGCATGAAGAAAATATTATTGCAAGTGCATCAAAAAGAAAGTGGGAAAAGCAGCTGAAGGTGTGCAGAGTTGACTTGGAAAGTAGAGTGGAGTTAAAATATTTTGTGTGCAGAGTGTTGCTGCAGAAAATGGCTCTTATCTTAAGTAAACATCGTCTCCTTGATGGGGGTGAGACGAGTCAAGAGGAATTCAGCCAGTATATTTAGCTATCTTTGGGTGGCTAGCAATATGGGGGTTTGCGATTTGCGAATTAGACCTTAAGTATTAAGAATTATTTGGTTGTTAATGATATCAAAGAAGAAAATGACAATGCAAAAATGGCATTCATCCAAATTATTAGATAAAGTGTACCTGGCTGGTTTAGATAAAATAATTAATTTAGGATAGGCATGATTTCCCTAGGACGGAAGAGGCATGGAATGTGTTCAGTGCACGGAAGACATTCCTGGACTATTAATGATATACGGATTGCATAAGCATCGAACAATTGATGTCAACCAAATGATGTCGACCTATTCCCTTTGGGAATGATTATTGCTGATAGGACAGCAAAAGGTGATTAGCTGCCAAGAAGCCGGGGCTTGGGATGGCACTCTTCATCAGTGATGACAATTTGCAGACCACTGATGTCTGATTATGAGTGTGAGCGTGAATATTTGTCTGTCTTTTTGTGTTTTTGATTGGCTGGCCACCGAGATATAGTCAATCGGTTAGATTTCAAGGTGGAAAAGGATTTAGAAATTTGAAATTGAATTCTGTAATCGCCAATAAGCTCTTTAAAAATTATGGAAAAATATTTTGTCAAATGAATTTTTTGATGAAAATGCAGCAGCAGTACTCCAAATGTGAAATTTGACGTGGAGGAACAAATTATCTGCTCTGCGAAATGGGAATTCTGGGAGCAATGGGAAAAAATCTTTAGGGCAATGCATTGAATTTGGGTTAGCAAAAGGAGATTGTGCTTCTCAACAGGAAATGGCCCAACAGTGGTGCCATGAGCCTTGGTGCTCAACCTACAGTATAAAGAAGCAACCAGCAGACATGAAAATAACTGAGGGGATGAAGATCCACCTTTTGCACTGTAAGGAGGTTCTCTCATTTGAAACGTTTGAGGAGACAGGTGAGAACAACTTTCTGACGTAATGAAGTGAAACGACAACCACTCCAATAATGATTGGTAAGATTATGGCTCAGCGAGTAACGCCATAAACCATAGGGAACACTTTTATATTGGTTTCTATGTCTCCACATACAAAAAAAGATGAAAAGGTTTCAATTGAGACTAAACCTGCTTACAAATGGTTAAAATAAACGAGGAATGAAAATGTCCAATGGATCCCCAGTCAAACACGCAGAGCTTCTCACAAAACTCCTGAAAGCGGTACAGCTACCAATGAAGCTGGCTATTTGCACATGTAAAGCACACATGGCTGGACAAGTCTCTGTCTTATTTGGGAACAAGCGAGCAGACGAAGCAGCTAAAGAAGCCGCAAACTCTGCAAACATCCAAATGTCGGTCATCAGCTTTGACGGTGGTAGCTAACTTGGTGAAGTTAGCAGTCAAGATAACACGGTGAGGTCCTGTCCCAACATGGAGGTGATCAGCACTTTCTTTTTATCACCTTGACAAGTACCAGGTCGCATGGGGACAGGACCTCCTGTCTGGAAGACAGAGAAGAAGTTGGCAGATCATTTGGATTCATCACAGTTCTTTCTTGGAACAATTTGCATAATCACTAAGTGAGGGGATCTGTTTCCCCTTTCTCTTCTACCACCAGTCTGAGTCTTACTGTTCCATTGGTTCTTTCAACGAGTCCAGGACTATGGAGGCGGCAGGCGCAACGGTATTTCAGGTTGACTCCAAGATGCTGTGCCACAGTTTGGACCACGTGGCTCATGGAATGAGCACCAATATCACTCCAGATGACTCGTGGTATTCCATGGCTTGGACTGATCCTTTTACATATGGCTTTTGCAACTGCCATGGTGTCAGCTTTCTATGATGGGCATATCTCCACCCACTTGGTAAGTGTGTCAATAATCACAAGACAGTACTTGTATGTGCCACTTTGGATCAGTTCAATGAAATCCATGTTCAGAACCTCGAAGGGATATGTTCCTGTTTGCCTTGTTCCACACTTGGGCCGTTCATTGTGTTGAGAGTTGTGTCTACAGACAGTTTCTGCCAAAAAGATGTTTAAGTAGGTTTGGAGACATTTGGGACTATACTATCCCTCCTGTTGAGACATGGCACCTGCCATGGCTCAATTTGGCAATCACTTCAAACAATGATCGTGGGACGCATGGCTTGTTTGCATAGAGGCCGTTCTTGTGTTGAGTAGCTCCTTCTGTTTCCATATTGTAGTTTTTTTTCTGGTCAGTTATTTTGCATGTCTCTTAGGATTTCGGCAGGGATCGGGCAGTTTTCCCACCGTGGAGATTGACATGGAGCTCACGACCATGATCCAGTGTGGGGCTCAGATGTCCCCCTCGAAAACAAACACTGGTCAGTCTCCTCCAAAATCCTGATTGCTCTGTTCCCCTGGGTAGAAGCGGCACGGAACGCCCTGCGTCTGGACACCATTGACTGCAGGTTCCCAGCCTGTGCCAGCGCGTCAGGCCGGCTGCAGCAAGGTCGAGAGGCCCTACCCACCATAGCCTAGGTGATTGTCCAGGGCCGCCTTGCTCTTGACGGAGCGGCCACTTAGTGGGGAGGTATGTGTGCCACGGTAGGAGACTCGTGCTGCGCCTTCATCCCTGCCGGCGCATCATACTAAGTCCATGATGCCCTACAAACTATGAAGAACATACAGGACTCTATGACCAAAGATCCGGTTCCACAACAACAATGGTTGACTGCTTCCTCTTGGGCTCATGGACACAGACAACCGTTCGTGACTGTCATTGCTCTTGTGCTCGTTATCCTAACCTGTTGTTTACCCTGCTCTTCAGCTTTGAACAAACATACCATGATTGTTGAAACCCAGCTAATGCTAACTCGTATACACATGCAGCAATCCATATCCCAATCTGACCCTGATGTTGTGCTACTGTCTGACACTGTTTAATATGTCTTTCCGATTGTAAGACATCAGGCCATGAGGCAATTGTCCCAAGCGGGAGGTCAAGGGAAGGATTCTCCCTCAACTTCTTTAGGGTCTTTCGCCCACTCCTAGTCGGTCTAAACTCCAGTTCGAAGTCATTTATGAAGAATTTTGTCCAAAAGTAGCATCACTAACAAAAGAGGTTCTGATGTGTTTATACTCACACAGGAGGGAATTGTAAGATTCTATCAGTTTTTGTGGGTATAAAAGCATCGTTCTCATACAAACTGTGAATGGCTGAGATGTCAGCATAAACACTCAACTGTCCGACACTGTGATAGGTCTGAAAATACAACTTCAGGAGCAGGTTAAGAAAGAGTGAGATCAATTAAAATAGGAAAAAGGTTTAGTACCGAACTGCAGGATGGTTGGAGAATGCTCCCACAGCTGTGAACCTCTCACAGCCTGCCTTCCTCTCAATTCTCTGACTGAACACTAGGTCAATCTTTATATAGGAACTATAGGGTGAAATTTCTAAGACAGTGATGTAGGACAGAGCTTATATAAACGAAACTTTGGGCTTATATGGTTAGACATTATCAGGTTTAAGTTGTACGCAAACATTTTTATAGCTCACAGAAACTGCCGCAGCCTATCTTATATTGCGCGTTTCAAACAAACGTTTCCAAGGTGAGTTGGCCATATTCCACAATACAAGGAAACAATTAAAAGGCCAGCTAGTTAGCTATCTTACAATTCGTGGTGCGAACAAACAATTGCAAGGCCAGCTAGTTGGCTTATCCTACATTCCACTGTCCTAACAAACAATTGTAAAACCAGTTTGGCCACATTGACTCGACATGAACTAACAATTATTAAGCCAGTTGGCAGGTCTTCCCCAATACACTGATTGTTGGGTTTATTCTGTATTACTATTATACATATATGTGTAGTAATCCATTTCTTTGTTAAATCATTAAAAGTCTTTCTATTGTTCGGCTCGAGGTCATAAACTGCCGCCTAGTCCACTCTCACATGGACTTCTCCAAGGATTGTTGACGCTACATCTCACCCAGTATCGGGCTGTGAGGGTTGTTGATCGGGCAAGGACTCGGGATATCTGCCATTTCCAGCAACGGAGCCCATAACAAAGATGTTGTTTATGCCCCGTCCATAACACTTGTGACGCACTTCGGGCTTCTTTATGTAATTGTTATATGATTGTTAGGTCAAATGAAGGCGTGATTGTTTTATCCCAAATGCCTTAAAGCCGTACGCAAAATACTGTTCGGGAGGATACTTTTGAAGAGCTCCTCCCTTAAGGTTCTTATCTGTGATCCAATCTATTTATTTAAATGGCAATAATTGAATAAGATATCTGCCTGCAGTTATTGATAATTACAAAGAAGGGTAATTATTAATGAACCCATCACTGATCAATTACTTTTTGCCCTGCAAATGACTGAAACGTATCTGTTCAAAGTCTGACAACTGTCAGTTTTGCCTGTATTTAAGATTCATTCACTGGTCATTCAGTGAGAGCTGCAAGGACAACAGACTGTTAGCTGTTCAGGCTGTTTGAGCTCTATTTCTGAAGTCCAGTAATAAACCTATTTCCTATTAAGTTGTTTTTCAGGTACTTTAATGATTTTGAGATGGAATTTTGCTTCTTTGTGAAATAAATCAAATATCCGAAAAAAGCCTGCTCATCTAATCTCATTTTCTGAACACTAGGGTCACGGGGGGTGCTGGAGCCTACCCCAGCTAACTTCGGGCCAGAGGCGGGGGACACCTTAAATCGGTCGCCAGACGATCGCAGAAAAAAGCCTGCATTTTATTTTATTTTTTGCAGTAGTACTCGGAGTGAAGTCTCAAACATGGGGGCAAACTTGCACACTGTCCTCTTGCGTTTAGTTTCATTACAGTGACTGCGAGTCTTTTGTTGTTATTTTCCGACAAATTCAATAGTTTTATGAAAATGACAATGGAGTCCTTATTGTCGCCGTTGACAAAGCATGTTTAAAGACTGTTCTTCCTAAGATTATCCAGCACGTGAAGTGTCACACCAGAGGAGATAAAATTCTAGCCCAAGTTTATTCTAAAATCAAACATGTTTAGAGCCACAACCCTCCCTCACCTTGCAGGATCCGAACATCTCTGCCTGTCCCTCACCCCACATGCACCCCGCTTTGGAGGCTAACAAGGCCACAAATAAAGACAATAAAAACATGGCCTGAGGACACCCTTTCTCAGATGTAGGACTTTTTTTTACGCACCATCTGGGAAGTTTTTGAACACCACAACCTCCGGGACTACACGGACACTGTACTTTCCTATATCAAAATCTGTATGTATGTCTGTTTTTTTAACCAAAAACCTTGGATAACCAGTGAGACACAGGCACTCATTAAATGCCAAGACACTGCCTTCAGGTCAGGGGACAAGTTACAATATAGCACTGCCAGAGTAGACCCGAAGAGGCAATAAAAAGGCCAAGGCAGCATGTACAAGGAAAATTGAGGAGCACTTCACAGAAAATAACCCAAAGAACATGTGGCAGGGAAGACGACACATTACCAATTACAATGACAATTAAAAAAAAATTAAAAAAAATATCAGACATAGACATTGTCGTCATCATTGACTTGACAAAAAGCCTAGTAGTCATCATACCCTCAGCTGCGTATGACAAAATTGTATAGTGCTTCTCCACTGGTCCGCCATCCCAGGCAAGACCCCTAAACTGACATATTCAGACTTGTTAGCACTCTGCCACGATGGAAAATCGCATCACCTCTTGTTGCCTCACCAATGCTAACAAGAATAAAATGTATCACTTACCTCTCACTGTCTTCTTACTTACCCTCCCTCAGTTCGCCTGTAGAAGGCAGATCCACGCCAAAAATTGTGGGTAATGGTTTGGGTGTTTGTCAAAAAGATACTAGGAAGCGGGGCTCGGAGTGGTTGTTGTCGTAGCCCAACCGCAATGGCCGCCCGACATCCGCTCCACTGCCTCCTTTCTCTTCGCCGTCTACGGCGTACTTTGGGTGGGTTGGATATCCTCGGAGATCCCGGGGGTCTCCGGATGTTCTTGGGGATATCGACAGTCAGTCCGTAGTAAGTTGTGAAATTAGGTGTCTTGCCTTTCAACGAACGAACTGGAGAGCAATGAGCCGCTGCGCCCGAGCGCGCCACCATCTTGAACTCTCCTATATATAAAGAAGTGCCTGTTAACAGATGCCTCACTCGGAGAGGAACTGAACCGTTTCTTTGCATACTTTGAGACTGACAAATCAGACTCAGTCTTCACACATCCACTACCATCCTCCAGCAGCACACAAAAGCTTCGGGATCATGAAGTGAGGCAGGTACTGCAGATTGTGAACACCAGGAAGGCTGCTGGCCTTGACAGAGTACCTGGGAAGGTGCTCAAAGCCTTTTCCAATTGTTCCCTGCAACAATCCATCATCCCATCCTGCCTGAAATCTACCACCGTTATCCCTGTCCCTAAATAGCCAACAATTGACAGCCTGAATGATTATAGGCCTGTTGCACTTACGCTTGTGATCATGAAGTGCTTTTAAAAGTTACTCGGACGATTCGCCGAAAGACATTTGGGTGACCGGACAGTTCGCCGAATGGACGTTTGAGCGACCAGAAATTCACCCGCCCCCGGATTGTGTGTACATGTTTTTCAACCTCAGCCCGCGGGCCATATACGGCTCGTTAGGATTTTTAATCTGGCCTGCCGCCGGGATTGTCCAAATTATAGTAAAAATCAATAACCTCATTAATTTTCCTTACCACTCATCACTCCCAATTTAAAGACTGCTCTCTTTCGTAGATTAATATGTTGTCTATACATTTTCACCTTCAATTGTTTTTTTTAGATTTCAATCCCCAGCTTTGATAAATTACATTGCGTGTCCAAATGCTGTCAAATTTTAGTATCCATTCTGGTCCGCAAGTCATAAAGTTTGCCTACTCCTTAAACACAGGGTGTGAACGCATTAAATTGAATTTAGTTCATTTCTATGGGAACAATTGATTTGAGATACGAGGAAATTCAATTTTTTTCTGTTGTTTTTTTATACTTCCTGTAGCATTTCCAAGTAGAAAATAAGTTTTGTCTGATTGCAATGTAGTTATTGATAACAATTATTAATAATTGATTTAAATCAGATAATTTCAAATAAGGAAAAGAGGTCTTTATGGAACTTTTAATGAGAAAAATGTCAGTTCTTTGCGGATTGACTCATTTTGCTGTGGCAGGAAATATTTTATTAATGTTTATTTTCTTCCCACCCGAGAGTGGAATAAATTAACCAAAAACAACAAATAGGAAGGCTGAATCATGTGTCTTAGGTTAGCCGATGAAAGGGCCAAATTTGAATGGTGAATACATTTTATAAGCCAGTATGCTTAGGTCAATTGTGAAATTAAATGTGTGCCAAGTTCAAGAATTACATAAAAGAAACAAAAAGTGATTTTAAAACTAGAATATATATACTAACCTCTTTAAGTTGTTCCAGAACTTCAAACTTTTTCACATTATTGTCCCACTTGACTCTGAGACCTTTTGGTACAGGTTTCAGACATTCCCAAACCTTTTCCAGGCTTCCATTAACAACACCTTCCCCTTTATAACTGCAAAGGTCAAATCATAAAAATCAGATATTTTGTATAATGTACATTTTTGGAAAAATGACAACTGGACATTTTCAACCATCATTCCCTGGCAGGCTAAACATTCTGTATATTTTCTGTGCACACAAGCCATTCTGGTTCATTCAATTCGATACCCGAATATTATGTTACTGGAAAATTATGGATTTGGAAACTACCCTCCAGGTAGGGCTAAAGCACTTAAATCTTCAGCTTCACCTCTTGTGTTAACTGAATTTCAACACAGAGTCTCTGTAAAAGGTCCCGGGGAGTCACATTAAAATGAAAAAAATTGTTGGATTAGGCGAAAGTAAAAACTTGTTAATAACCCTGACAAATTTGAATGAAATATAAAAAGATATCAACATGGAATAAGGCTTTAAAACTGCTTGTCCTGTCATTGACTGCGCAGCCAGGCAGACTGCGCAGCCATGCAGACTGCGCAGCCATGCAGACTGCGCAGCCAGGCAGACTGCGCAGCCAGGCAGACTGCGCAGCCAGGCAGACTGCGCAGCCAGGCAGACTGCGCAGCCAGGCAGACTGCGCAGCCAGGCAGACTGCGCAGCCAGGCAGACTGCGCAGCCAGGCAGACTGCGCAGCCAGGCAGACTGCGCAGCCAGGCAGACTGCGCAGACTGCGTTAGAGATAAGGTTAAAGCTCAGTCATCCGGGAGGGTCTCAAAGTACAGCCATTACTCCTTTAGATCGAAAGGACCCAGATAAGTTGGCTCGGGCATGTGATTAGGATGCCCCCTAGACGCCTCCCTGGTGGTGTGTCGGGCAGGTTCCACCGGGAGGAGGCCACGCTAAGGCAGTGGTGGCCAACTCCAGTACCCGTGAGTTGCTATCTAGTCTTTTTTTCCATACCCTCCTACTCTACCACCCCTGAATCAAATGATCAACTCATCAACAAGCTGTCCACAAGATTGATACTGATCCTGATTATTTGATTTAGGGGTGTTAGTGAAGGGAGATATGGAAAAAAGACCGGATAGCAGCTCTCAATGACCGGAGTTGGTCTCCCCTGCGCTAGAGAGACTATGCCTCCTGCCTGGCTCGGGAACACCTGGGGATCCTGCCGGAAGAGCTGGATAAAGTGGCTAGGGAGAGGGAAGTCAGAGCTTCCCTGCTGAAGCTCCCGTTGACCCAACCTCGGATAAGCGGAGGAAGATGAAGATGAATAAAATAATCAAAATGACCTAAGATTATCTTATAAGTCATTACCAATTGAGGTAATCAAGTTTGGTCAAGTGACTTTATAATTTTTGGGGGAAAATACACACTCATTTTGCTGAGTTAGGTGGTCTTTGTCTGAGATTGAATTGTTTGAAATTAATCATGAAATTGAAAAAAATGTATACCATATTTTCTCACATGTAAGCTATATTTGTCGCTCAATAAATGATGACTGAATCCAGGGTACATCTTACATGTGCATAAATTACACTAAATTAGACCAAACGCCATAATGCAAGACAATCCGGCCGATATGGTCATTTATTTTAAATTAGAGAAAAGATTAAACGGATAAAACGCTAAACAAAATTTATTTTGACATCTATGAATGAACGCAAAAAAACTCACTCGTGCTTGTCACTGCTCGCTCAGGGCGTAGCCATTTTACGTGCTTTGACTGGCCTGACGCGAGTAGCCTTGATAGATGTGTTCGTAGCATTTACCATGTCAGCACATCACAATAGTTGCTATGTCTGATCGAAGGCCTTACGGTCGATCATTAAAATATCAGCCTAATTTGTATCTCAAGCTATCATTGCACCCACATACTTGATGAAAAGTAGACCGCTACGGACACACTTCCTGGATGTACATCTTTTTTAAATTGTCTATGTGCAGGCAACACCCCTTCGGAACACAGACAAAATATTTTGAAGGTTTAGCTGCATGATTATACATTTGTTATTTTGAAATTAAACAAACTTCTGCTTTGATGTTTGAACCATCGAAAAAAGCGAGATATTTTTAGTTTAGAAGCAATATGGACACGACAACATCTTAAACTTCTGGTAAGACAATTATAATTACTGTCATTAAGTAAGCATCAGGTTCTCGTCAAGATAGACATTTTTTTTTCGAACTGAATCATTTAATTTCTTGTATTTACAAAGACAGGCATATTAACTTCCTTAAGATATTGACCCAAATGATATGCAATCTAGGAGACAATCCTTTGGATTCAAACAGTATCTAAGAAATCCCACATGCGAGCATTTTTTGATATTCCTTTCAAAGTAATCATTTGTATTTACTAAATGAATATGGAGGTGAAAATTGTGAATTAGGGGGTGTCTTAGACACCAGAAATTTTAAAATTAAACAATTTTAGGGCAATTTAAAGGGTGCGGTTTATACGTGGGGCAGCTTATATGTGAGAAAGTACGGTACTGTACTTTGCCGTTTAATATACCCGAGTATATTAAATAATTTTTGCTTTTTTTTTTGAGCCTCCCATTTGTGCGACATTTAATACACCCCTGCCTTTTAATATACCCGGGTATATCAAATGGCAACTCAACTTGTTTGGCAAGATGTGTATGGTGTTCATGGGGGCATAATTATAGATACCAAAGTTCACTAAAATTCCAAGTCACCTTTATTCTCATTTTCAGCTTTCTCCTCCAGTCCTAAATTTGGTAAGGGATTTTTGGTTCTTTTTTTGCTCCAGCAAAGCTTTCAAGCCGAAGTGCAGTTCAGCGTTCCAGTGAGCTTTCCCTTTTGCCTTGATGCTGTAACATTCAAATACTTCGCGGAATTTGGTTGCACCCAGCATTTTCGTGCTGCAGGGCATAAACTGTACTACCTGATCCCAGCCTGGTCGCCTGCTGTTTTCCTTCTGTGTGAATTCCTTCTTTCTGTTCTCAAACCAGTCCTCCCACTGTTCTCGCATTCGCGCCTTGAACGCTGAGTTGATGGCGACGTCTAGAGGCTGCAGAAGGTTGGTCATACCAGCTGGAATATACCTCAAAGCCAGCTTTCGGTTGGCGGGTGACTTCTTGACGTTTTCTTTCAGGTGTGAGCCATACCTGTCCAACACGATTACTCCCGGCTCATTCTGCAGGAATGCATTTTGGGCTCCAAGGACTTTTCCAATCCAGTTCTTCATCAGCGGCGAAACACCAATCGAAACGGCCAGGACGATGTTCTTTGGAATGGTAATGTTCAGTATCTTTTTCAACTCCTTCAAGATCACCATGGTCTTCAGCACCTTGTCCGGCATCGAAACCGTAATGACAGCCATAAATCGTGTCTTTGCATGACCAGTATCCACCCCCTCAACTCCTTTCGCTCCCTTAAAGTGGAGCGTCTTGCTGAATGCCATGTCCACATAACATGGGGTCTCATCCATGTTGTAGATCCTCAACTGGGATACCCCTTGTGACCGCGCTGAGGGCCTCAAAGTGGTTTTCGGCGGACATGATGCGTATCCCGATCGGTCGGTTGTCTTGCTGCGCAACGTGAGTGATGGTGCGGAATGTGAGGTTATGCCGCCTTGTGAAACCCTAGGCAATTTTGTCCGTCATCTGGAATTCCTCTATGCCAGGGGTGGCCAACCTGCGGCTCCCGAGCCGCATGCGGCTCTTTGCCCGGTTTCATGCGGCTCTTACGTCCATATCAAAGTTTGTATTTGTGTTTTATTTTTATTTGCGTGTGCGCTTCGCTTGAGTTCAATACGGTATTTTCGTCCAATTGCGCATGTGCTTGGGATGAAAATACCTCAAAGTTTCCCAGTAGGAGCAAGGTCATTTGAGTAAACGTTTTTAACAGAGTGGGAGAGCTCCCGTGAACCAGAAGCGACAATGAACGGCGTCGCGCACACAAAAAGTATCCCAAAGATCGAGCGTCGGCTGAAAAAGCCACACCCCCTGCGAGGCAGACCAATGGCGAGTGCTCAGCCGGGGGCAGCCAATAGGAGAGCGAGGTGTACACCCTCGTGGTGGGCGTGCTAGTTAAGAGCCATTCATAATAAATGACAGCTCACAAGGAGCGAATGTTACGCAAAAATAGGCTCTGATTTTATGACAGAAGTCCCACTAAGTAACATGCATAGTAAAAGAAAAACGCTATTGTAAATTATTATATTTTTGTTTGTGGACTTGGTTGAACTGAGAGTTTGTCTGTGTGAGACAGTGCACACAATGTTCATTGTTGATAATGACTGGCCTGTGCTGTTAGCACTGTAGGAGTCAATTTATGTCATTACTATGCTGGTGTGTGACATTTACAATAAATCTGGCTGAGCAAAGGTATGTGTGTGATGTGGCTCTTTGCGGTAACACAGTAAAAAATGTGGCTCTTTGCGGTAACACAGTAAAAAATGTGGCTCTTGGTCTCTGACTGGTTGGCCACCCCTGCTCTATGCTTAGCTCGGTCGCTATATCAAAGTTGAGCTGCATGAGGCGCCTGTATTTAACAACTTTCTTGGCCTTCATCTCTTGTCACTCTTTCAAACAGCTTCTCATCAACTTCCGCTTACCTCGGCTTCTTCCCAGGTCCGGTTAGGCGGATTCGTTTGCGATGAGTGGACGACTCAATCAGCTTTTTCTCTTGCTTTATCCAATTACAGATCTGCGTAATTGATCTGCGGTGGTGCTGACCACTTTCGCTTGTTGTCACTGAAAGTGGTTCGCAGCTTGTGTATAATGGCGAGCTTTCCTTCGACAGTCAGTTCCGTCCGCTTTTTCCTACCTGCAGTGCTGGAAGTAGACGCAGTGTCGTCTCTGAAAGCTTCCGTGCTCCTTGTGCTTTCCATATTGAATGATTGACTGCACAAAATCACTTAGATTGTACTGTTAAATTAGTAAACTTGGCCAAGGTACCAAAATCTCTTGCACTTAAAGTGCGGCCTTTATTTTGTTTGCAAAAGAAACAGATTAAGGCTAATCCTGTTACATGACCTACTTAAACCTAATACAGTGGTACCTCGACAAGATTTTAACGCTTTCTGGGACTGAGATCTTATGTCCAGCTTTTCGTAACACGAGCGCACGTTTCCCATTGAAATGAACTATAAATATATTTAACTATATATTAAACAGCAAAATACAGTTATTTGAAAGGAGTGTAAATAGTCATTCACAGTATTTTATCATTTTAGAATATATATATTGTTATAATGTAATAACATAATGAGGCTAAGGTTTCTCACACATTCCCAGGGAATTCAGATGACGGTCGCCATGACACAATCACATCATTCTGCGGAAGAGAAGAAAAACATTTAATGTGGGAGGAAAACTGGAATAACATTTGTAAAAAGGTATAAATCCAAACTAAACACCAATGATAGTGATTCTGGATTCACATTATATTTTAGTCCAGAAGAAAATGTGGAGTTTAAGAATATAGAATAACTGGTTATGTTGCTCCGTGATAAAAGAAAAATGTACCTGCTAATCCTGTGCGATATAACTAATAGCTCGATTCAAAGAGCCACTGAGACACAGGTGTCCATAAAGTCTCTTTACCACTTCAAAAATGTATTCAAAATGCAATTGATTGGAGATTTTATTCAGATTTGTTCTATTGTATTCAGTGTTATTAAAGTTTTTTCAATCACACTGCATTTGAAAATCGCTACACCTCAAGAGAAGGGGCACTGTGTCTCATGTTTTATTGAAACAAAATTGCATAGGCAGACTCGGCGAAACTACAGAACTAAGCATGAAAGAGATCCACCATCACGTCCGTCAATTCATACATGGCACAAGAAATGTATGGAGACAGGGACACTAACTGTACAGTAAAACCTTGACATACGAGTGTGCCGGCATACGAAGAATTTGAGATACGAGTAAAATTCAGAGCAAATATTTACCCTGAGATACGAGCCTCCGAGACAGCCAGGTGGCTAGGCCGCGTAAAGCTGCTTATGATTTAAGCGCACTTTTTTTCTTGCCACATCTGTCGTGCAAAGATCTCTACGACCACTGGGCGGAGCGTTGCATTTTTTCCGTGTTTTTCTTGGGTTAGTCAGTGCAGAATTAACGGAAACACAATGGATCAAAAGCAGGGGTCCCAAACTTGCGGCCCGCGGGACGCTAATTTGCGGCCCGCGTTTTAATATGCAAGATTAATGTCCGTGCGCCCCGCAAGATTGGTATGAATGACACGGTGTCCGGAGCTGGATGAACCAATCACGGTGAAGTATACGGCTCTGGAGGGCGGGACATTGGCCGGGCTGTCCAGTGCCTCGCTCACTCACTCATTCATTCCTCCAACCAGCTGGGCAGAGGAGAAGCCGTGAAGCCGATCACGCCGCTCGGCCGTAATCCAATACGATCGGAGAGCGAAAGTGCGCATGCGACACAGACCCGCGCGAATGAAAGTCAAACGGTCAAATCGAAAGTGCGCATGCGCCACAGAACCGCGCGACTGAAAGTTAAAAGTTCAATCTGAGACTCATTCCAAGTGTAAACACATATTACAGCCCCGGAGATGTCTGTTTCAAAGCCTGCCGTGAAGAGAAAGGTCAGTGATGAGCACAGACGGTTTCAAGAAAAGTGGGGAGTGCAATATTTCTTTGTTGAGCACAGGGGCACCCCGACGTGTCTCATTTGCACTGAAAAAGTTGCGGTCCACAAGGGATACAATTTGAAACGTCATTATGCTACGAGACATGCTGAGGAGTACGACAAATACCAGGGAGATGAGAGAGCCAACCAGGTTGACAGTCTTAAAACAAGCCTTCTGAGGCAACAGGGTTTTTTCAAGAAGGCTACAAAAGAAAGTGATGCAGCAGTCGAAGCTAGCTACGCCGTTTGTGAGCTGATTGCCAAGTCAGGCAAGCCATTCACAGAAGGTGAATTTATCAAAAAGTGCATATTACAGGCTGCACATATTGTTTGTCCAGAAAAGAAAAGTCAGTTCAACAACATCAGCCTTTCTGCCAACACCGTGGTAGAGCGCATTTCTGACCTGTCAAGTGACATTTATGGTCAACTTTGTGAGAAAGCGCAAAACTTCAGTGTATATTCAGGGGCTCTTGATGAGACCACAGACATCACAGACACTGCCCAGCTCGCAATATATGTCCGTGGTGTTGATGACAATTTTGAAGTGATGGAGGAGTTGCTCACAATAATTCCAATGCATGGCCAGACCACCGCTATGGAATTATTTCACAAGCTGTGTGATGCCATTCAGAATGCCGGTTTGCCATGGAAGAGCTTTGTTGGAATAACAACTGATGGAGCCCCATCAATGATTCGGAGAAAGAATGGACTGGTAGCACTTGTTAAAAAAAAACTGGAAGAGGGTGTGGAGTCGGCCATAGCTCTGCACTGCATTATCCATCAGCAGGCCCTTTGCAGCAGATGCCTGAAGTTTGACAATGTGATGTCTGTCGTTGTGAAATGCATCAACCAAATCAGATCCAGGGGCTTAAAGCATAGAAGGTTTTGTGCTTTTTTGGAGGAAATGGAGTCTGAACATGGGGATGTGCTCTACTTCACTGAGGTACGTTGGCTCAGCAGGGGAAATGTGTTGAAGAGATTTTTTGAGTTGAGAGCAGAAGTAAAAGACTTCATGGAGATAGACGGGCGGGGTTGCTGTTCCTGTGCTAAGTGATCCCAAATGGCTCATGGACTTGGCTTTTCTTGTTGATATCACACATGAGCTCAATGTACTGAACAAGAAGCTACAAGGCCAGGGGCAACTTGTCAGTGCTGCCTATGACAACGTGGGAGGATTCTGCACTAAACTTTTGTTATGGAAAGCCCAGCTCTCTGACAAACCTTTTCCATTTCCCAGCATGCAAGGCTCTTGTGGATGCAGGCACACCATTCAGTGGTGAGAAATATGTGGAGGCCATTTCGAAGCTGCAGGAGGAATTTGATCACAGATTTGCAGACTTCAAGACATACAAAGCCACATTCCAAATGTTTGCGGACCCCTTTCTCATTTGACGTGCAAGATGCCCCTCCTGAGCTTCAAATGGAGCTCATTGACCTGCAGTGCAACTCTGCACTCAAAGCCAAGTTCATGGAGGTGGGTGGAGAAGCAGACAAGCTTGGACATTTTTTGAGAGAGTTGACCCCCAGCTTCCCTGAACTTTCCCAAATGTTCAAGCGGACCATGTGCCTTTTTGGGAGCACATACTTGTGTGAGAAACTCTTCTCCACCTTGAACTTCAATAAGTCCAAGTATAGGTCCAGACTTACTGATGAGCATCTTCAAGCTCTATTGAGGGTCTCCACTGCTTCCTCCCTCAAGCCAAATGTGACTAAGCTATGTGAGAAGAAGCGCTGCCAGGTCTCTAGCAGCAAGAAGTAAAGTTCAGGAAGTTAAAATTTAAAGAGCTGTTAATACAGACATTTGAAACAAAATAAAAATAATTAGTTTTCTCTACTTAGCCAGCCACTGTATATTTACTGTATCCTCATTATTATTTTTTTTATTTATTGATTTATTTTTTATTCATCTTTAAGTTAATTTATTTAATTCATTATTTTTTGTTAAAAAATAAAGTTATTTGATAACGTTGGAATGTTTTATCAGAGCTTTTCTTGTGGAAATCCTGACGCGGCCCAGCCTCACCCACACTCTGCCTCTTGCGGCCCTCAGGTAAATTGAGTTTGAGACCCCTGATCAAAAGCAAGCCGGTGCAATGAAGGGTAATGTGAAGAAAAGGCATATGATGACCATCAATATTAACCACGAAATAATCGAAAAACATGAGTACAGTAATCCTTCTAATATCACTGTTTCAACTTTCGCGGTTTCAATACATCAGGTATTTTTTTTCTGGAAATGTATAAAAATGTTAAAATCCATGCTGAAACTCGCAAGCGGAAACCACTCTCCTGCCCTCTAGGCTTCTAGAACTCAGCACTGAAGTGAAAAAAAAAAAAAACGGGCTCGTATCCCAAGGTATCACTGTAGTTTTATTGTGAATAGGATTTATGCGAAAATTTCGATCTGCTTGTAACGTGACTGTCTATGTGAGGAAAACGCAAGGCGTATATGGTTGTTTTGAGAAAAGTTGTCATCGGATCGCACTGAAGTGTCGATGAGGGTTTTACCGTGTTATTCTTGTTGGTTGTGAAATTTGGAGAAATGTGCTGGATGGAAAGTGTAATATTCAGATAAAAGAATATTAAGGAGGTAAATTTCCAGGGCGGCTTGGCGGATGAGTGGTTAGCATGTCGGCCTCAACGCTCTGGGGTCTTGGGTTCAAATCTAGGTCGGATCACCTGGCTGGAGGTTGCATGTTATGGCCTGTGTGGGTTTTCTCCAGGTAGTCCAGTTTCCTCCCACATACCTAAAAACATGCATGGTAGGCTGATTGGAAACTACATTGCCCCGAGGTACGAGTGCGAGTGTGAATGGTTGTCCTTTCCCCCGTGCTCTGCGATCGATTCAGGGTGTCTCCCGCCTGTGGCCTGAAGTCAGCTGATATGGGCTCTAACACCCCCCGCGACCTTAGTGAGGATTAAGCGGTTCAGAAAATGAATGAATGGTGAATTCCCTCATTTCTGTCGTCACTTGACGAGGGAGAGAGAAAATATGAACTTGTGTGTGTGTGAATGTAGGGGGAGCCAGTTGCCGTGGTGCTCGGAAGTTTGGTCGCTGGTCGTTTGGTCGCTGGTCTTTTGGCCGCCTGTCTTTTGGTCGCGGGTCAAATGGTGATGGAGAGTTTACTGTTGAAGCCAGCTCTCAAAATTATATTCATGAGAGAGGGTTTAAAATCTAAAAGAGTTTAATATCTAAGAGAGAGAGAGTTCAATATCTAAGAGTTTTTAATATCTAAGATAGTTTAATATCTAAGAGTTTAATATCTAAGAGAGTTTAATATCTAAGAGAGTTTAATATCTAAGAAAGTTTAATATCTAAGAGAGTTTAATATCTAAGACAGTTTAATATCTAAGAGTTTAATATCTAAGAGTTTAATATCTAAGAGAGTTTAATATCTAAGAGAGTTTAATATCTAAGAAAGTTTAATATCTAAGAGAGTTTAATATCTAAGACAGTTTAATATCTAAGAGTTTAATATCTAAGAGTTTAATATCTAAGAGAGTTTAATATCTAAGAGAGAGTTTAATATCTAAGAGAGAGTTTAATATCTAAGAGAGAGTTTAATATCTAAGAGAGAGTTTAATATCTAAGCAGTTTAATATCTAAGTAGTTTAATATTTAAGTAGTTTAATATCTAAGTACATTTTACAGGCCACAAGACCGGCGACCAAAAGACCGGCGACCAAAAGACCGGCGACCAAAAGACCGGCGACCAAAAGACCGGCAACCAAAAGACCGGCGACCAAAAGACCGGCGGCCAAAAGACCGGCGGCCAAAAGACCGGCGACCAAAAGACCGGCGACCAAAAGACCGGCGACCAAAAGACCGGCGACCAAAAGACCGGCGACCAAAAGACCGGCGACCAAAAGACCGGCGACCAAAAGACCAGCGGCCAAAAGACCGGCGACCAAAAGACCGGCGACCAAAAGACCAGCGACCAAAAGACCAGCGACCAAAAGACCAGCGACCAAAAGACCAGCGACCAAAAGACCAGCGACCAAAAGACCAGCGACCAAAAGACCAGCGACCAAACCTCCGGTCATGGTTGCCGTCAGCGAGCACGGATGTGGAAAGAGAATTACCTTAAAAAAATACGGTGTGCGGACCCTCGTTGGTCCCTAATTGTAATATGTGACCCCTGACTGTGTTCAAGATTTTTTTCTTAAGATTTGCATATTTTTTATCACTTTCGTAACAATTGATGATACAAAATTCAGAGGCAAATAGAAAAATGATCAATGAAATTTAAAAAGTAAAAGTGATTCAAAGACAATGAAGTATTATTGATTGATGACTGTTGTCATGCAAATTTTAAGTTAAAATGCAACAATAAATATATTAAGATAATATTGGAAGGACATGGGGAGGAATGTTGCGCTAAGACCATAGTTATATACATTACAAATCACCTTTCCAAAAATCTTAAAAATAGAACAAAGGCAAACGCCAACTTTCATTAATTGAAAGACTTCAAAATAATGAAAGAAGAGTTGAAGCCTGGACAAAGTGTTAAAACACATTATCGTATTTTCACGACTATGAGGCGTACATACGTCTAATATTTTCTCCAAAATAGACAGGGCGCCTTATAATCTAGTGAGCTTTATATATGGACCAATACTAAAATTGTTATCACGATAAAATAAAATAAATCAGTCGATAGGGTGAACCGATTACTATTTTCCCATAAACAAAGTACTGCGCAGTGACTGCTGGGATATGTAGTAGTTCGTTTGTCAGGCCTGTATACATCGACATCAATACAGCTTGACGAAGCATGGAAAGCACCGTTACGCTAGCTACCAGCTAGCTACTAATGCGAATGGATTGTGGGTGCCTGGACGAACGTATTAAACTCAGCGTTTTCGATGGACAATTGTTGAATTTGGACACAGAAAATGAGGACTTTGATGGCTTTGTGGGTGATGACGCGAGTAAATTGTAAAATGGCTAAATAAAGTACAACCAAACTCAGTTTTGCTTCCGTTGCCTTTTTAAAAACGTGTTTTTAGCGTGCAGGTGTAGCGTGCATTTGGTGCATGTAGCACCAAATTAGTATGTTCGCTGTTGTAGTACAGTAAAACCCTCGCTACTTCGCGTTCCACTTATTGCTGCCTGCAGAGCTTTGCGGATTTTTTTCAGGGAAAAAAAAAATTAAAGATATTAAATTAAAATTCTAAATTACATCGTCCTACAGGGTGTGGAAACAAAATATTCAATTATAATTAGTAATTTCATCAAAAACCAGCGACCAAAAAATGCACGTATGCGCAAAGCATCATGGGAGATCACGGCCGTGTCACGGCCGCGTCACTTCCGCATCACGGCGTTTCACTTCCGCATCACGGGCATAAACGCAAGCTGATTGCCCAGCTGAATGTACTCAACTCCCCATTGGCCCCTTCACCACGGAAACCCAAGCTTCTCCCGATGCCCATTCTCAGTCTACGCTTATCTCGTGCTGTACAGGACGCTTCTCGCCAAGTTAAGCTCAAAAGTTTTGTCCTTCGTGATGCCTCCCAAACGCTCTTCATCCCTTGGTGCTTCTAGTGAGCCGAAGAAAAAGCGGAAGATGTTGACAATCACCGAAAAAGTGAGTTTATTGGACAGGTTGAAAG
>NW_027551606.1:1972371-1987371 GCF_051989575.1 Stigmatopora nigra
GTTAGCCAAAAGATATTTTTTGCTACCAGTCGGTAAAACCACACAGCTTTCATTCATTTGTGTTTTGAGAATAAGAACAAAACAGAACAATTGATGAATCTTAAGGGGGTATTGTACTTCACCAATCCCTCGATTTTCATGGATAAGTGTCAGGAGTCGCTGGATTGCCTCTCCTGACATGACGTCACGATAATTATCAGCTGTGACTAATTTCGTGATTAGATTATTTTTGGTATTTAAGCATTGTGATTTTCTGTGGACGCCGTTGGATCGCCTGGTGAAGTACTGGTTAAGTTCTGGTTTCGTTTCCTGTAAATCCTCGTAGTCATTGCTGTTTCCATGACGCCCCGCCGCATGTTGTTTTCGTTTGTAATGAGTGGTCAAGCTAAGTTGTTGAAGTTATGTTACCCCGTTCAATAAATCAACCTACAAGAGCTACAGATCTGCCTCACCTTTCCATTCCTTCGGCGACTCTGCATCTGGGTTCAACTTCCCCTGCGATCGCTTCGCACTACGCGGCGGCGATCCTAACAGCGTCCACAGAAAATCACAATGCTTAAATACCAAAAATAATCTAATCACGAAATTAGATTATTATCTAATTTCATGACGTCACGATAATTATCAGCTGTGACTAATTTCGTGATTAGATTATTTTTGGTATTTAAGCATTGTGATTTTCTGTGGACGCCGTTGGATCGCCTGGTGAAGTACTGGTTAAGTTCTGGTTTCGTTTCCTGTAAATCCTCGTAGTCATTGCTGTTTCCATGACGCCCCGCCGCATGTTGTTTTCGTTTGTAATGAGTGGTCAAGCTAAGTTGTTGAAGTTATGTTACCCCGTTCAATAAATCAACCTACAAGAGCTACAGATCTGCCTCACCTTTCCATTCCTTCGGCGACTCTGCATCTGGGTTCAACTTCCCCTGCGATCGCTTCGCACTACGCGGCGGCGATCCTAACAGCGTCCACAGAAAATCACAATGCTTAAATACCAAAAATAATCTAATCACGAAATTAGTCACAGCTGATAATTATCGTGACGTCATGTCAGGAGAGGCAATCCAGCGACTCCTGACAATAAGTGGGATCAACCCTATTATAAATATGTACCATACTACGTTTTCGTACCTATACAAAAATACAAGTACACAAGTACAATTATGTATTTATGAAATATTTCAGTTATAAGTATATGAAAACACAATGTATTAATATCTAAATATATATAAAAAAATGTAAATACTGTACCCAAAATGAAAATAGTTCACTTCTGCTTGATATAAATGAATAAAAAACAAGTTAATGGGAGTTTTATTCCAAGTCCATGGGGGGAAACACCCTTTCAGCGAGGTACAGTTTCATGTTCGGGATAAAAGCGTTTGTGAAAGCTTTCGTGATCCAGGCTTTCCGGTTGCTCATCCAGTAGACAGGCAAAGGGGCTTTCGTTTTGTTTTTCTTAAACCAAGAGGACGGTTGAACTTGTTGATTTAGGCTGTCTTTGCCATGAAGTCAGCCAGCAGCATCCCCACACATGCGATCCGTGTAAGAATGCATCCTCTTCCAAAAAACATGCTGCGGAAGATAATCACTGTCTTCAGTTATGTTAGGGAACTCTTCCTTGACGTATTGTGTCGCGGGCCAGACCTTGCTCGCCACCGGCATGTGCCGCCGGATCACTGGCCGATCGGCCGCTCTCTGTAGCTCCACTTTTCCACCCAAGTCCCCACTCCGCAACAGTGAGGCGCCGGTAGCTCCTGTAATGATTATTCGGCAGGACACTTAGGAGGCATTTTAAACGTCGATTAGAATCTCAAACACAGCAGGAAAAGAGGTGGCCTGGTGAGGTGAGTGGTTAGTGCGTCGGCCTCAGCTCTGGGGTCCCGGGTTCAAGTCCAAGCCAGTCCACCTGTGGTGAGTTTGCATGTCCTGCGTGGGTTTGCTCCCACATTCCAAAAGCATGGATAAAATAAAATCAGCCTTTATTGACACCATACACAGCTGCATATAACAAAATTGATGGTGCTACTCTACGAAGTGTGTTTTCCCATTAAAAAACATAAATAAGTAATAAAAAAATCACGTCCTGGCAAGGTGAATTCTAAAATATGGCACGATCTAAGATATTTCACGTTGTTATTGCACACCCTGAAGTTATTGCACAGAAGGAATTGTGTGTCGTGCTAATGCAAGCTCAGAAAACTAATGGCTATGGGGGGGCTGTCCCTACGTCTATTTGTCCATGCTTTGTGAGACGTGTAGCATCTGCCAGAGTGCAGCAGCTGGAACAGGTTGTAACCAGGGTGGTATGGGTCCCTAACCATGTTACCCGCTCTGCTGAGGTAGCGAGGGCTGGCAATGTAATTCAATGAGGGCAGAGAGCATCCGATGATTTTCTGGCCGGTGTTGATCACTCTCTGCATGGCTTTTCTGTCTGCTGCCATGATTCCATCATATCACACTGTAATGCAGTATGCCATGATGCCATCCACAGTGGCTTTATAGATTACCAGAAGCTAAGTGTCAATGTAATTCCTCCAGAGTACCCTCAGGAAACTGAGTCGTTTCTGGGCCTTCTTCGCCACTTCCATGGTGTTGGTAGACCAGGAGAGCTTGTCCGTGATGAGGACCCCCAAGTTTTTGAAGGACAGAACTGTGGAGTATAAAATGTATTCTTTATACTTTTATTCAGTCTAGTTACTAGGATAGAATTTTGCAGAGCCTAGTGGAAATTTCCATCATGACACCTATGAGTTAGGGGCGCGTCATATACCATGACACGCCCATTTCTTTGTTCACCTCTTCCTGCCTAAAGTTTGTACGTGGTTCACATGACTCTTTGTTGATTAAAACTATATTAACTGTTGGGGGTAGCTAGAGATTCGAACTGGTCAGGCTGGGGGATGGACTCATCTACCAGCGCTGGCCAGTCTGACCCCCTCCTTCAGCTGAAGTCTGGTAAATTCTGATCACGACCAACTCTGTGTGCTTCCTCTGATACGAAGTTATTGAATGTATGTGGATTAGATCCAACATTTTCTGGTGCCGAAACCCGGGAAGATTCATTTCTGAATTTCCGCAGTGGACTGAAAAGCCAAGATTTCTGAAGTCAGCTACTCTTACTTTGAAAAAAGAGGGCAGTTTCGGTCAATCGCGGCCCGTTTGAAGAAGGAACCCGGCCGGAGAGAGGAGGCAGGCAGACAGTAAAGTGCTGTTTAAAATTAATGTATAAGAAGGCTGGTGAAAATCCCGTTTTTCCTCTCGTGAAAAAGTTCGAGAAATACATTCCATAAATGGAAAATATTTGCATATCGTTGGGGAGTATGTATGTCAAAAAAGGGGAATACACAAGATATGCGGCAGACGTAAACTTTGGCCATAGGTGACGTTCATATATTTGTATAGGATGGAATAAGAATGAATATGTTTAGTGCACGAAACATGTTTCGTTGTTTTTCTTTCCATAACAAGATGAAGTATGCTTTAGCGTGAGTCATATTAATGACCATTAAAATATCACGGATTGTATTAGCATCAAACAATTAATGTCAACCAAATGCCGTTAACCTAGTTCTTTTGAGAATGTTTAGTGCTGATAGGACAGCAAAAGGTTAGCTGCCAAGAAGCCCCAGACTGGGGATGGCCCTCTCTACTAGTGATAAAAATTGCAGACCACTGATGTCTGATGAGTGTGAGCGTGAATGGTTGTTTGTCTTTTTGTGTTTTTGATTGGCCAACCACCAAGATATAATCAATCCGTTAGATATCAAGGTGGAAAAGGATTTAGCAAATTGGAGTCAATTTCTGAAATTGCCAAAAAGCCCTTTACAGGGATGGCGACGACAAATTATGGAAAAAATATTTTGTCAAATAAAATTTTTAATAAAAAAAACAGTACTCAAATATGGAAGTTGAAGTGGAGGAACAAATCTGCTATGCGAAATTTGGGCGCACTGAGAAAAACAAAGACAGTGCATGATATGAAATTGCAAATTGCCATTGATTTATAGTGATAATGGCATCCAAATTGTGTTAACAGAACAATTGACTGAATTGACAAAAGGTTCCATAACGAGGTCGACCAGGAAACAAAATATGGAAAGCTTATTTATTAGACCACGCCAAACGCCATTATTCACTACCGGTTGGAGCTGAATGATTAGACTAATCTGCTTAAAAGAAAAACATGTAATGAAATGCATTGAATTTGGGTTAGCAGAAGGAGACTGTACTTCTCAACAGAAAACATGGAGAAGACGCACGAGCAACCCAAAATGAAAAGGTCCGTACACGTGTTGCTGACCAAACAGCAGACACGAGAATAGCGGGATCCACCTTTGCACTGTAAGAAGGTTCTCTCAGTTGAAACGTTTGAGGAGACAGGTAAGATAAACTTTTTGACGTGATCAGACGTAATGGAACGCATTTCAATATTGATTGGAATAAATTATTGCTCCGGGAGCCATGCCATGAACCAAATGGGAACTTTTGGTATTGGTTTTATTGTCTCCATGAAAAAGTGAAAGCGTTTCAATTGAGACCAAACTGTCTTACAGATTTTTAAAGTAAACAATTAGAGAGAAAAGAGAAACTACAATGGATAGAAATGTAACTTGATCTTAGTTTTATGCCTGACTATTGAAAAGTATTGATTAAGAAAGTTTTATAAGAGATGATTGGCAAACTCCAAAGACAATGGAATCTTACATTTGATAAAAAAGACTACTAGTTTGGGATATTTTGAATTTCCAAACAATTGAGTTTAATATACAACGCGATACACATTGTTAAATGAATTGGGACTTGTTTACTATGCTTATTATAAGTAATGAGTTTTAATTGCTCTAGAAGACAATTATGATAAAAAAATATTAACCTGACAAACAAGGGGTGTTTACATTTTAGTAGGTTCAATTCTTTTCAGAATTATGAATGTATACATTTTTTTCTGGATATTAATTGATGTGAATGTAACTGTTGCAGAGAGCGGGAAAGCTGTTTTCATGAGGAGAAAGCAGCCTGGTTCGCTTTCTGTATTTTTCATATTTTTTGTATGATTAGTTAATTTGTGTATTTGCAGGAAAGGAAAAATCAAATATAGTTCTTGATCTTAACATGGAAGCAGTGATCAAAATAGAATAACAGCTGGTGTATCTACTTTTGAGTGATAGGGCATTTAGATTTTCACAAACAAAGTGATGGAATAAGTAAGATTAGTGGGATTTTTGTTCATTGGAGTATTAAGCCCAACCAAGTGGCTGTTTGCAGGTGTTAGGCACACGCTAAAGACGACAGCAGCTAAAGCAGCAGCGCAAACACTTACTGCACAATATACACAGCTAAAGGCCTACCGTGCCTACCAAAAAATATTCCAAAATTGAGCCATGGAAGGAGTCATGTTTCAACAGGGGGGGATGATGGACATGGTACAGCGTGTGTTCCATGTCCCAGAGGTCTAAATACCTACTTTTTGTAGGAACTGGTTGATTTGTTGCAGACATGGTGTGCAGGATAACCTCAGGCCCAAACGAGGACAGCATCCAAAAGAGCGTGGGACTGGTAGAGCAAACAAATGTTCATGGAAGACCATTTCAACCTCCTCTATGGGAAGGTGAACGATGACAAAAGACTAAGGGCGAGGCAGATCTACTCACAGAATGGATGGTAACATGTTTGGAGAAGCTAGTCCAAAGCACATGCAAGCTGCCGTGATCCCCTTTTGTCTACTTTGCAGGAGGTGGTGAAGCCAGGTGACTGGATCCTGATCCGAGTTATAAAAAAGTCCTGATTATCTCCAGGGTTGGGAAAACCCATTTGTGGCCCAACTCACCAACCTCCACAGCAGCAAAGAGTGCTTAAATGTCATAGTGGATTCACCAATCCCAGGTCAGGGTAGTTGGAGACACAGGTGACTCTGAGTAGACTGGAAGTTGGACGGTGTCAAAACCCTTGTCCGTGAAAAACTCACCCGTCTACTCACATGCCACAAGCAACCCTCACTTAACCTTGAGCTTCCATAGACTTTCCACTTCTACACAGAGGCCACAGTGAAAGCTGTTGCCACCCACATCACAGTGACTGCACTGTTAGTGACTGAACTGTCAGTGACTGCCTGGGCGTGTCTGAACGCCCCACCCACAGAGACTCGAGTTGGAAAACAAGATGGTGACATACTCCTATCACAGAGGAGAGTGAAGTGGTGTGAACAGAACAATCTGGAGAACTACTATGGAGAAGATGTGTGGTATCCTGACATCCTGAATTCACTGGGTCTAGACATCACACTTAAATCTGCAGTTAGGCAGATGAGATGCATTCCTTTTAAGGGTAATGAACATAACAGTAAGCGATGAGAGATCAAAATCAGTGCAATTCAAACCACATGATTCAATCTGGGGGGGTGGTGTTCCACGTGACCATAACCCCCCCAGAAAATCACACTATCACAACTTTGCCAACTTCGAGTGGGTAAAGTTATGCTCCGTGTAAAGACATTGAACTGTTACATGAGTGTGGGTTAACGAAACTGTCAAGGCCCTACAGGGTATAGCAGATGATGTAAAAGCCCTAAGGGAAATGGAGTTGCAGGATAGAGCAAAGGACGGAGGTGCGTCCTCAGGCCATGTTTTTATTATCTTTATTCGTGGCCTTTATATCTTCCGCAGTGGGGTGTATAAAGGGTTGAGGGACAGGCAGAGATGGTCGGATCCAGCAAGGTGAGGGAGGGTTGTGGCTCAATAAGCATGTTTGAAGTTAGAATAAACATGGTCTGGATTTTTATCTCCTCTGGTGTGACACTTCACGTACTGGATAAACTTAGGCAGAAGAGTCTTTAAACATGCTTTGTTGAAGTCACACGCGACAACAAGGACTCAAACTGGGTTGGTCTGTTGCTGTTTGCTTACAGTCGTTACCAGGAGGCTAAGGGCCGTGCTAACGTTAGCATCCGGTGGAATGTAAACAGCCATTACAATGACTATTGGTAGCTCCCTAGGTCAATAGGAAGGCCTACACCGAACTGCCAAGAGCTCTGAATCAGGAGAACAGTGAGTGTTAATGATGCTACTGTTCCAGCACCTGTCGTTGTGTATAAAAGTGGTTCAGAAAATGAGATGAGATAGTGAAAAGTGACGGTGCAAATGTATGTAAAGTATGCAATAAAGGAATTTATAATATATACGAAAGCAGAAGTATGCCTTTTAGGAAAAAGTAAGGAAAACTGACGGTCAATTTCAAAAGAAATGCAGACAAATTTTACTTATTAAAGCAAAGTTTGGGTGTTATTTCTGGTAAAACATTGTAAACCAAAGTGAAAATATGATGGAAATAAAAACTCACAATAGCGGTGCTGTTGCGTAGTTCATGCGACTAATTTCAAGCAGAAATGACTAAGAAAAAGCAATCCAGCAGACGGCTGATGTGGTTGGCTTTGAAAATAAAATGTGAAAATTATCATCTTAGTCTTTGCTTGACAATACTACGAGCTCGCAGGGCCAGATGCGGCAAATAAAATATAAAATATTCTTGGTAAATAGGGAAAGACAACAAACATTAGCAGTCGTAGTTTTACAGCTCCCATGAATTTAAAACCAAGGCCCTCCCAAATCACCTAAATGTTTGCCTAGTTGCACCTTAAGGAGTAGCAGCAGCAGTGCACATTTAATGTCAAACTATAAAACACACTTTTTAAATAAATTGTATGTGATGTAGTATCTGTATTTTAGATGTGTTTTTCTCCCTTATAGTATCCCTCATAGGAGCATGGCTCTCCTTTTCTACATGCTAGGGCAGGGGTAGCCAACTCCGGTCCTTGAGAGCCGCTATCCAGTCTGTTTTCCATATGTCCCACCACCAACACACCTAAGTAAAATAAATAGGATCGGTAATAAGATTCTGGACAGCTTGCTGGTGAGTTGATCCTTTGATTCAGGAGTGGTAGAGGAGGGAGATATGGAAAACAGACCGGATAGCGGCTCTCGAGGACCGGAGTTGCCCACCCCTGTGCTAGGGCATTACAAATTTCTGAAAAATTGTAGGCATCTACGCAATAAACAGGGGTTAAATTCCATACCCTCTATATTGAGGGGTGATGTTACTTGTACTGCAATATTGTAAGTGGAATACTGTACTGTGTAATTCAGTTTCATCAATATGTTGAAAGGCATTAACCTTGGTGAACAAGTTTTTTGGTGTTACAACCATTGCTTAAGGTCAAATTTGACGGGTGAGTTCTCTACAGTTAAAAAGCGTGCAACTGTATTCTAACCTGAATCTAAATCTATTTTAATCTGACAATCATTTGACATTTTGCCACAATATTAATCTCTGACACCTGTTAGGTAAATGGTCCAGCCTTTGTTTGGTGACTGTACCAGGACTTCTGGAGCATCCAGCCACAGGCCTGTTTAGCTCTCCCCGAGATGCAGACTGAGCTATTGTGCGAATGCTGTTATTTCGCTGTCCGGGAGTATGGAAATGAGTGATGCTGCTGTTCCGTTTTGGGGAGGGAGTTTGGATCGATGGATCTTGGCTGGTAATGTCACTCTCTTGTTCCTCCGGTTTTGGATCCCCATCTTCCTCTGTAGGTGTCTGATGGCTTGCTAAGAAAGGGTTGGAATAGTAATGTAAAATAAGAAGTGTGTGCTCTGTGGAGAAAAGTTCCAAGAGTGATAATGTTGCACACCTGCAGCCATCTGGAAGACTTTCTTTTTATCATCAGTGCGCTCCTAAAAGGATTGAAATAACAAATTATCAATTTTCTATATTTTCTTAAACTACAAATGTCCAACTAATTTCACAATAGGCCATGTGAGTGCGGACACCTAAGAATATCTCACAGTTGAAGGGTTCAATCCCAGGTTTCTTCCTGTGTGGAGTTTGCATGTGATCCCCGGAATTGTGTGGGGTACACCGGTTTCATCCCACATCCCAAAAACATGCAAGATGAGCATGTTGAACACTCTGAATTGCCCCTACGTGTGAGTGAGTGAGAGTGTAAATGGTTGTCTGTCTCCTAGTGCGCTGCTATCGGCTGGCCACTAATTCAGGGTGTCTGTCCCCCGCCTGGTGCCCATCGTTAGCTAATCCAGCACCCCCTGTGAACCTTGTCAGGATAAGTGGCACTAAAAATGAATCAAACAATTTGGAGATTTTAACCAAGCACCACCTGCCCGGAATCAACTGGATTGAGTTATACAAGAACACATTGGTGAAAATGTGTCGTCTTCCCTGGTTGGTAGGAAAACCTATACCCACTTGGCCCTTTGTGAAATATGTTTGACACCTGTGACTTAACGTGGTCCCTTGGACTAAGGCTCGAAACCACAACTATTATTTGGGAAACAACTCTACCACATGCAACATGTCATTTAGAGGCTCAAGCATTGTATTTTGTCAACAAAAAAAATTGCAGTGCATATATAATGCATATTGTAGAAATTGTGATGTAGGCAAGTTAGCAAGTTATAATATGGTATTGTAGTGTACTATATTTTTCGAACTAAAAGCCGCGTTTGAATATAAGTTGCACTAGCCAAAAAAATGAACAACGAAAGGGGAAAAACTATCTCTCTCTCTCTCCCTCTCTCCCTCCCTCCCTCCCTCCCTCCCTCCCTCCCTCCCTCCCTCCCTCCCTCCCTCCCTCCCTCCCTCCCTCCCTCCCTCCCTCCCTCCCTCCCTCCCTCCCTCCCTCCCTCCCTCCCTCCCTCCCTCCCTCCCTCCCTCCCTCCCTCCCTCCCTCCCTCCCTTCTTCCAGGGACTCCGGCGAATTGCCACTCTTGACATCGCCAGCCCCTTCTTCCCGGGACTCCGGCGAATTACCACTCTTGACGTCGCCAGCCCCTTCTTCCAGGGACTCCGGCGAATTTCCACTCTTGACGTCGCCAGCCCCTTCTTCCAGGGACTCCGGCGAATTACTACTCTTGACGTCGCCAGCCCCTTCTTCCAGGGTCTCCGGCGAATTACCACTCTTGACGTCGCCAGCCCCTTCTTCCAGGGACTCCGGCGAATTACCACTCTTGACATCGCCAGCCCCTTCTTCCAGGGACTCCGGCGAATTACCACTCTTGACGTCGCCAGCCCCTTCTTCCAGGGACTCCGGCGAATTACCACTCTTGACGTCACCAGCCCCTGCTTCCAGGGACCCCGGCGAATTACCACTCTTGACGTCACCAGCCCCTTCTTCCAGGGACTCCGGCGCATTGCCACTCTCGACGTCACCGGCTTCCTCCTCCAGGGACTCCGGCGAATTACCACTCTTGACGTCACCGGCCCCATCCTCCAGGGGCAACGGCGAATTGGCACTCTCGACGTCGCCAGCCCCTTCTTCCAGGGACTCCGGCGAATTGCCACTCTCGACCTCACCGGCTTCTTCCTCCAGGGGCACCGGCGAATTGGCACTCTCGACGTCGCCAGCCCCTTCTTCCAGGGTTTCCGGCGAATTGCCACTCTCGACGTCGCCAGTCCCTTCTTCCAGGGACTCCGGCGAATTACCACTCTCGACGTCACCAGTCCCTTCTTCCAGGGACTCCGGCGAATTACCACTCTCGACGTCGCCGGCCCCGTCTTCCACGAGCGCCGGAGCATCGTCGCCGCTTCTGGGCGGGCAGGCGCTGGACAGGCAGGCGCTGGACAGGCAGGCGCTGGACAGGCAGGCGCTGGACAGGCAGGCGCTGGACAGGCAGGCGCTGGACAGAGCGGTGCTTGGGAGAGCGGTGCTTGGGAGAGCGGTGCTTGGGAGAGCGGTGCTTGGGAGAGCGGTGCTTGGGAGAGCGGTGCTTGGGAGAGCGGTGCTTGGGAGAGCGGTGCTTGGGAGAGCGGTGCTTGGGAGAGCGGTTCTAGAATGGCCGTTTGTCACCAGAAACCTGATCCGTGGCTTCGGTACGGGTGCGACTGGCGACCCCAAAGGCAACGGGAGTACTTTGCGTGGCCTTGGCACAGGAGCTTGGGGCACTTGAAACGGCGTGGTCGGCCGAGTAACTTCGGCCACTTGGACAGGCGTGGTCGGCCGAGTAACTTCGGCCACTTGGAAAGGCGTGATCGGCCGAGTAACTTCGGGCACTTGGAAAGGCGTGGTCGGCCGAGTAACTTCGGGCACTTGGAAAGGCGTGGTCGGCCGAGTAACTTCGGGCACTTGGAACGGGGAGGGCTGCATAGTTTCTAGGAGATGCTGGTACAGCGTGATCGGCCGAGTAACTTCGGGCACTTGGAAAGGCGTGGTCGGCCAAGTAACTTCGGGCACTTGGAACGGTGAGGGCTGCATAGTTTTTAGGAGATGCTGGTACAGTGAGGTCGGCCGAGTATCCTGGGACGACTGGAACAGCGAGCTCGGCCGAGTAACTTCGGGCACTAGGAAGGACGTGGTCGAGGTCGGGAGAGGAGCTTGGACGGACGTGGTCGGGAGAGGAGCTTGGACGGACGTGGTCGGAAAAGGAGCTTGGACGGACGTGGTCGGGCGCGTAACTTGGACAGTGGTTAGTGTGTCCAGGCATTGCTTTCGCTTCGCTCTACGGCGTGGCGCTCGGCGCCTCCTCTGGGAGGATTGCACAGCACCCCCGCCATCACGTCGTGTCCCATAATAGGTGGTCAGCCCACTCTGTAATTGCTGGTCGGGGTATTTGGAGTAGGAATTATCGGGGGAAAAATAGGGGTAATCCTCCTCCAGTGGAAGGTCTCGGGGTCCGAATTGGTCGAAGAATTCATCATCGGATTCCGAAACGCCAGCGAAAAAATCAATTTCCTCAACGACGTCCTCCTCACCAGAATCTTCAGGCTCCCTCCATGGTCAATCAATTCCGCTGGTCATAGGCATAAGATAACTTGGGCGGTTTCTGGTGGTTGTACGCACCTGGGCATCATGATTAAACTGTAAGGGCTTCCCAGGGCGACGTGCATGGCAGTGGTGGGGCGTAGGAGTACGCTGCGGATCTAACTCTCCTACCAGCTGAGACTCATCTCCAGCAATGATGTGCCTGAGAGCCCCGCACCGCGGTGTGTTCATTACAAAACTCCTAAACGATTCTGAGGGGTTTCTTATACACTCCAAGCAGTCCGGTGTCTTCGAGGTGGATAGTTGGCGTCGCCGAGCGCGTCGGCGCGAGCGTGGGTGGCGCTCCGCTGGGTCCATGATGGTCGGATCGTGCTGTTACGATCGCGTCGCGGAGTGCGACGCGATCGGAGGGGAAAGTGAACCCAGATGCAGAGTCGCCGAAGTAAATGGAAAAGGGGAGGCAGATATGTTGCTCTTGTAGCTTGATTTAATAAACGGTGGTGGTAGTATTATGTTGTGGGGCTGTTTTTGCTGAAAAAGGATTCTTCAAGATAACCTAAAGTCATCAGCCCGAAAATCGGGTCTTGGGCGCAGTTGGGTGTTCCAAGGGGACAATGGCCCCAAACACACATCAAAAGTGGTAATGGAATGGCTAAATCAGGCTAGAATTAACGTTTTCATATGGTCTTCCCAAAGTCCTGACTTAAACCCCATTGAGAACTTGGATTGGATTGGATTGGATAACTTTATTCATCTCGTATTTGGGAAATTTCATTGTGGCAGTAGGAAGAGGGTGATTAGACAGAATTTAAAAAAAAGATAGAAGGGCTGTAAAACTTGTGGACAATGTAGAAGAAACAAGCCCATGTCAGAAATCCATCAAATTTAACTGAACTGTACCAATTCTGTCAAGAGGAGTGCTCAAAGATTCAACCAGAAGCTTGTCAGAAGATTGTAGATGGCTACCAAAAACGCCTAATTGAAATGAAAATGGCCAAGGGACATGTTACCAAATATTAGCGCTGCTGCATGTATATTTTTGACCCAGCAGATTTGATCACTTTTTTCTGTTCACCCATAATTAAGTCATAAAACAACCTAATGTCATGAATGTTTTTTGTGACAAAGTATCTGTTCCAATCACCATCAGAGAAAAATCGGAGTTGTAGAAATAACTGGAAACTCAAGAGAGCCATGACAATATGTTCTTCACAAGAGTATGTAAACTTTTGACCACAACTGTAGCTAATGGGTTGTTGGAGCGGCTCCCAAGCTTTTATCACCACTCAACAAAAGTAGAAGTAAAGTAAAAAGGAAATGTTTTTTTAGATGGAATGGCTGTCGGAGTATGTGCACATAGAAGAACTAGCTGTGAAATTGGGTGAGAACGGTCTCTTCTGCAAAACATGCAGCAATGCTAAAGTTGTAAGCGAGTTTTCCAATGGAAAAATATTGCATAGATGGGAATTTCACTATCTCAAGTGAAACATTCAGCAGAAAAGTCATTTGAATGAGAATGTGGAGTGAGAATGGCAGACATAAAAATAAGGTAAAATTAAAGTCAGATTTGTGCATATTGTAGGGACATTTATTAAGATGTTATATTCATAGATAATAATCATTCCATTTTATTACGACTAGATCATTTATAAGTAGCAGGCATGCACCTGCTTATGGCAGGTGTGAAACTGGTGTGTGCCGATTGCGAGCATTTATGATGTTGCTCACACTGGTCCTCAGTGTGCTCAGGTAGGTTGTCTGTATGCCCAGATATATGAACAATTAGAGGTAACATTGCTCCACAGAGTTTCGATGTGATTTCTTCTTTTTATTTAAGTGTTACTACGTCCAAACAGCTACGGCGAATGATGACACTCAAAGGGAAGGTGCAAGTTCTTGATATGGCAATGAAAGGGAACACTTATGATCACACTGTCATTTCGCTCAATTTTGAAGGTATTTGAGACTACCTTTAGCTCCATCAAGAAGGACGAGGCTAACCTTGGTAAGACGTCTTCAATTATACTAGTAAAACAGCAAAGAGGGATGTTACATCTTCTAATAAGATTATCATCTGTGTTGAAGCCACTTGGGCTAGGTGAATAACTGACTTCTGAAAGAATAGCAGTTGGATACCTAGTCACTACCTCACAGTTATTCACCTGTTGTGGCAGGTCTTGCAACCTGGCTACTGCTATAGTTTAGGTATGATTGTACAAAAAAGTCCAACAACAGCCAATGTTTAAATAATCAACACATGCCTGGAACACCCTCTTGCGGTATATATCTTATATATTTTGTGAATAATTACAAAGACAAATCCAAGTGGAGTATATATAGTAACTATAAAGAAATGTGACTTATAATCCTAAAATATAAGGGTGTTAATGTATGGGTTAATGCGCCAAGATTTCTTTATTACTGTAACCACAACAGGTCAGCTATTGTGATTTGTCAATACTAAAGTATACTGTATATTGTATTGCATAACCACCTGAATTAAATTGGTCATCCAATCAGGAGACAAGCCCAAAGGTAAACTAAACAACATGTGTGTACCATTATCTTCAAAACAATATTAGCAACTTTATGCTATAATGATTTTAGACTCACTGTCTGAAGTTGCATCATCAGCTGGTTGTTGGTGAATTTTAAAGATCTGGCAATGGCCTGGAGATAGTATATCAGCATGCTAAAACACAAAAAGTTGATGGAAATTATCGTACTGTTTTGTTGTGTATGAGTGTATGTGAGTGTGTGGAGGCGGGGCTGGGTCATCTGTACATGTGGTCTTACAACAAAAGCAGTAGTGCTGGTAGAACTACAACTGGGCTGGTGACATAACTCATCACTTTACTGAACCACTGGGGAAAGTCGCTGGCCACTGTTTCAGATAGTATGTCATAGATTTTTTCTTGACCGCTGTAAGAAATAATGACAAAATGAAAAGTTAACTGGGTTACCGACGCTAAACAGTTGTACAAATAAGGAACACCAGGCACAGTATTGCATAAACAAGGATTTGGGTAAAGAAATTCATTTCTGTGACTGTTATATGATATATAATTTTACCTGTGTACCTTCAAATAAAAAATATGACCAACTTATTTATGGCATTGCCAACCAAATTTTCTTTCCATGTATGATTTGGTGCATGTTATGCCTGTTCATTGATGAATAAAATGCATTCTGTCTTGTAAATAAAAAAATATCAAAAAGTTACTTCTCACCTAAAA
>NW_027551606.1:1992371-2000270 GCF_051989575.1 Stigmatopora nigra
ATGCACGTTATATGCTGGTTGAAAACTCTAAATTGCCCCTAGGTATGAGTGTTTGGGCGAATGGTTGTCTCCTTGTGCCCTGCGATTCAGGGTGTCCGACGCCTGGCGCACAAAGTTAGCTGGGATAAGCTTCAGCACTCTCCGTGAACCTTGTAAAGTTAAGTGTTTCAGAAAATAAATGAATGAATGAATACCTGGTTTTGACCACCTTCAGACAAACCCATTTAACAAGCAAACTTTTACTGCCACCGTATTTTTTCGCATATAAGCCGCATAATTACATTTTTGACTTGAATTTTTTTGGATTTTACTATTTCTCGGGTATAAATCAGGTGCGGCTTATAGAAATGTTCACCCCCATATTCATGGTATTTATACAAGTGGTATTTCTGAGACACTGTACAAATCCAAAGAACATTATTAGGTTCAATAACGTTAATATGCCTGTCTTTGTAAATGCAAAATATCAAATTATTCAATTTGAAGAGAGAAATAAGTCTATCTTGATGAAAACCTGATCATTTTTAATTACAGAAATTACAATTTTGTTACCACAAGTTTAAGATGTTGTGACAGCCATTAGACTTCCAATTTCAAAATATAGTGATTCCTTAAATGGTTCATATACTGAAATAGTTGTCACTTTCGAACAAGAAATAAAAACGGAAAAAAATCCAAGTGGACTTTTGTTTTATTTCAAAATCAAGGGTACTCGTGTCTGGCCAATCAGAGTGAGATTAACTAAATTTAGTTGGCGGCGCCCTAGGTAAGATGGTTGTACTGGGACCTGGGTAAAATGGCTGTGACCCGACCGAACAGTGACAAGAACGCGAGTTATTTTCACATTTTATGCAAGACAAATTTTGTTCAACATTTATCTGTTTATCTTTTCTCTATTTTGAAATAAATTACCGTATCGGGCGCATTCGCTTGCGTTATGACATCACGGCATTGTCAACTTCCAGTTTTGTGCATGTCGTGTTTTTATGCTCATATAAGCAGTGCCCTCGATTCAGTCATCATTTTTTTGTCTGACAAAAGCGGCTTATATGCAAGTAAATACGGTAAGTACATCATTTCTGTGCATCATTTGTAAAAATGTTAAATGACGAAATACTATAAATCGTGTTCTACTTACGAACTTGCTCTCCAAATCCCAGCAACAGCAGTCACTGAGGTAGCGAACAACCAAACCTCTAATGAAATCAATGAGCAGAATGCTGGCCACGGTAAAGATCATGTCGATGATGGAAAGCTTCAGCATCTCCTGGATTTACATCATTTGAAATGAGAAACATTAGCTAGATTCCAATAAAAAAAGAAATTATGAACAATCATGTCATGCAAATCAAAAGATTTGTTCATCAGTTCATTTATCACTAATGACTTTCAAAAACAACATTTATCTTCCATTATTATCATTCATCCATTAACTAAATTAGAAAATTGAACACACTCCAAACATCCTGTCTGAAAGACCCTAATCATTATCTTTGGGAGGGTGTCTGGAGGGGATATTGATTCAATTTCATCCGTATAGTAAAATACATTATGGATTTGTTTGCTCAAGTGCCAGTTTGTTTGTAACTTGTCTATTTACGATCAAACCTGACAAATGAAAATCTAATAGTTTACTATCTAAAATTAAAAGTGGGAAAGGTTGGCCAGCAACCAGTAACGGCACAAGGATTAGGGTCGTGACGAGAACAGCCAGCGTTTTAAACACCTAAAACATAAAACTTAAAAACTCTGAGTTATTTTAAAACAAATTCATTCATGTATTCGGAGAAAAAAGGAACAAAATGACCTTACAACATCTTCAAAAACTGGAAGTACTGGAACTCACACTTGATAGGGATCACCATGTGTGCTCCAAGTCAATAAAACTCTTTCAGGTATCAGGTTTTTGATGACTACTTATCTATGTTAACTACTTATTTTTTGATTACATAAATTTCTGCACTTCAGGCCAAAGCTTTAATTTTCATAATACTTCAAAAATGACAACAAAGTCCTTTAATGCAATCATTCATTCATTTTCTGAACTGCCTACCCTAACAAGGTTCGCGGAGGATGCTGGAGCCTATCCCAGCTGACTTCTGTCCGAAGGCAGGTGACACCCTGAATTGGCGGCCAGCCGATCGCAGGGCACAAAGAGATAGGGCCAATTTAGAGTGTTCAATCAGCCCACCATGAATATTTTTGGAATGTGGCAGAAAACTGGAGTACAAGGAGAAAACACACGCGACCCTGGGAGAAGATGCAAACTCCACATAGGTGAAGCAACCTGGATTTCTACCCAGGACCCCAGAATTGTGAAGCAGACGCACTAATCACCCAGCCGCGGACCAACTCAATCGAATTCCTAAATTGATACATTTTATATTTCACTTATTCCGTGCCTATAGCATCTAAGACAACAGTGCCAATCAGACAGATTGACAACTGCACTAGTATAGTACAATATAGGGATTTTTCACATCCTGTAATTACTGTAGCAAACAGTCACAATCATAACCTGTCCAACGTAGGTTTCCCAGCACTGGTCCTGCTGAGAGCGTGTATTTTTTTCAAACTGTGCTGTCTGGTTGGAGGTCTTTGAGCTGACCATGCTATGGTTGGTCGTGTCCATTATGGTGGCGATGGTGGTTATGGTTCTGTTCTGTTGCGATATCTCCGATACCAGTGTAGAGAGGCTGGATGCGCCAGGTTGTGCGATAGTTGCCAAATAGGAATTGATGTCAGACCAGTTTGCAGGATTCCCTGGAATCTAAGAAGAATTCATATGCAGATTATAACACTCTAGTCTGTCTGTTTTTCAAATCTTGTTTAAAATGTTATTGTACTTAGATACTCTTGCATGAAGAAACGCATTGCAGTGGACCCCAGTTACGATTCTGCATTCACCACTTCACTCGTTTGCGGATTTTATTGAATATTATTTTCACTTATGCTTTCACTACTTCAGTCATTCGTTGATTTTGTGGAATATAACCTAAATGTTAAATTCCTCTAAGCTGAATGCTGACTCAAATATTTTGAAACAATGGTTAGAATTATAGTGTTCCGAGGTGAAACGTTTTGTTTGAGGGACAACACAGTTGAAATTTAATTTTACAGGGCCTATGTTATTGGGAATGTTACGACTCCCCCTGGGGTATGATATACCAGGGAGTCGCAACTATCACAGCAGACAGGTTCGGTCAAAGATGAGTTCGGACAAACACTGCAAGTAGCCTTAGTTAAATTTTATTTACAATAAAGTCATTAAAACAGACTACGGGATAACATAGGGGAAGCACGAGATATTAAAGTGGCACCCTCAAATAAACACGGTAAAACCCCCTCCCAGACAGGTGTCCAAATGAACACCCACAAAATACAGGAAATAAGACCGAAGGATGCCACTGTTAAACTGATGTAAAATAATCTAGACAGGGGAATAACTGTGTCTAAATGCACAAACTATATGTATACCCCGGGGTGTCTAAACTTATCTCAAGTCCCCCTATGCAACCCAAAAATCACTAACAACACATACAAAATATAACAGGGAGTAACGTACTCACAAGCCTGCAACTCAGCAAGGCATCAAGGGCAAGGGAAAGGGGCGAACTGACAACTGAAAAGGGTTTAAATAAGGGCAGGAGGGATGATTGGGGAATTAATTACAGCTGTGTTGGCCTGGGCAGGGCTCTGTCACAGGGGTGGAGCCACAGCTGCAGATAACTGTAAAGAAAAGAAAGCACACACCTCCTACATAGTGTGTGTCCAGGCTGCCAGCCGTAACAGTGAAATATAGACAATTGGAACTATCGAGCGGGGTGTCGATCTTGCTTTGACGTACCTTTCCACCTCCTTACGGCCAAAGGAGTGAAAAACTCATCTGTCTCCGATGCTTCCTTTGTTTGACGTGATTTAAATGTCAAGAACAGTTTTGACAGCTATGACATACACCGGCTCAGTGCATGCACTGTCAGGATGTGGAGACAAACTGGAGTACCTGGGGGACCCATGCAACATGCAAACTCCACACAGTAGAACCCACAAGGAATCAAACCCTTGATCCCAGAGCTGTAAGGCACGGTAACCACTCGCCCACTGGGCCACCGCACAACACCATATGAGAATTATCTAATGTGTATAAAACTAACCTGTCCTGAAGAGGAATAAAGTTTGCTCTTGAGAATCCCTTGTTGTGCGAATCTGTTCACCTGCACTGCGCACCTGTCATATCCAAAGGTGTCAGCATGACAATATTTTTTGAAAGCTATTTACAATTGGGTCAGAAGTATATCTAAAGTGTTACGATTTATAGCATAGTGCGTAGGGAGTGTTTTTGACATCACAATAAGCTATTGCGAGCAGTTTTAAGGAGGTTGTATGTGTTACGATCGGGTATGGAGGACCCCAAAGCAGGCGAGGGTGCTGGTCTGTTTCTTTCGAATCTTTATTAGAATCGTCCGAGAAACGGAAGAGCACGGATAGCGGAGGCAGGTCATTAGGCATAGCAGGTAGCCGTTGTGTCCGTGTGGAAGGTACAGGGTCGTAGGCGAGGTCGTTGTCCGTGGTCTGTGATCCGTGGTTGTGGGGCTGAGCGCGGCACCGCGAGGAGTTCCCTCTCCCCAATGCCGTAGTTGCGTTCTGCTAGAGACAGCCTACGGGAAAAAAGGTGCAGGGGTGCAACTTCTCATCCGCCTGTTTGCGCGGGGAGAGGACAGCGCCGACCCCCACCTCAGAGGTGTCGACCTCCACCTGGAACTGCAATTCAGGGTCTGAGTGGGCGAGGACGGGAGCAATGGTAAAACGGAACTTCAGGCCACTGAAAACCGCCTCCGCTGCGTCAGACCAACGGAACGGGAGTTTTGTGGATGTGAGTGCTGTGAGGGGGCGGCAGCGCGGCTATAGTTCCTGATGAAACGCCAATAGAATTTGCAAACCCCAAAAACCGTTGCAACTCCCTGCTCCCCTTGGACCTGGTCCACTGAGTTACGGCCTCCACCTTCTTGGCATCCATCCGCATCTCCCCGTCAGCCACCACGTACCCTAGAAAGGTGGCCCACGCGACGTGAAATTCACATTTCTCAGCCTTGGCGTATAGGCGGTTATCCAGGAGACATTCCAACACCTGGCGCACGTGCTGCATGTGCTCCTCAAGGCTGCGTGAAAAAAATCATGATGTCGTCCAGATAGACGAATACAAACTGATTGAGCATGTCCCGGTGGACATCATTGATCAGGGACTGGAACACTGCCGGGGGATTGCAAAGTCCGAAAGGGATCACCAGGTATTCAAAGTGGCCCTGGGGGATGGAGAAGGCCGTTTTCCATTGTCCCCCCTCCCATACCAAATGGTAGGCATTGTGGAGGTCTAACTTAGTAAAAATACGGGAATCGTGTAGCAGGGTAAAGGCCAAGTCGATGAGCGGCAAAAAGAAAACGCGAGATGGTACCTAACAGTGAGCTGATAAGACGATCAAGCGGCGTAGTCATGTTCCTAGAACGTACCCTAGAAAGGTGGCCTCCGCGACGTGAAATTCACATTTCTCAGGTTATCCAGGAGACATTCCAACACCTGGCGCACGTGCTGCACGTGCTCCTCAAGGCTGCGTGAAAAAAATCAAGATGTCGTCCAGACAGACGAATACAAACTGATTGAGCATGTCCCGGTGGACATCAATGATCAGGGACTGGAACACTGCCGAGGCATTGCAAAGTCCGAAAGGCATCACCAGGTATTCTAAGTGGCCCTGGGGGATGGAGAAGGCCGTTTTCCATTGGCCCCCCTCCTGTACCAGATGGTAGGCATTTTGGAGGTCTAACTTAGAAAAAATGCGGGAATCGTGTAGCAGGGTAAAGGTTGAGTCGATGACCGGCAAAGAGAAAACGCGAGATGGTACCTAACAGTGAGCTTATAAGACAATCAAGCGGCGTAGTCATGTTCCTAGTGGCTTTAAATACTCCTTGCTGGCTAATGACTCACACCAGGCAGCGCTCTAGTCATTAGGAGCTAGGCCTGTGATAGGATGACAGGTGCAACCAGCCACCAGTCTAGTCTGGGGCCTGACAGAATGTTTTCAAAGTGGACACAAAAATAAAGCACTGTATAGTTTTAGGATGTTTTAAGTATTCACAATTTCGGCAAAAAATGTGGGGGGGGGGGGGGGGCGGGGGGGCGGATGAAAACAAACAAGTGATTGAATCCGCTCTATAGCACTGATCTTACTGAGAATATTAGAGAGTTGGATCTGATTCCAACTGGTTTGCTGTGAGAGGCAAGTTACATCCTCAGCTGGTAGCTCAAAGGCAGATTGTCACCCACTCACCTGGGTTGATGGAACCAGAGGTAGTACCAGGAATTTAGGGCATTTTGAGGGGGAATTAAAAAAAACTGTTTGCTTGGGCCACTGTCAATCATGGGTAGTCATTATCATTTTTGCCTCTTATTTCCTGATTGCATTGAAGTGAGCCAAGTTTTTTCTGTCATCTAATACATTGTTTCTAAAGAAGTATAATTTGTCAGAGTTCACAATAGCAAAGAAACTTACTCAACCAGCAGAACTCAACCTGACAAAGAATTAAAAGATAAAAGACAATACAAGAACCAGGATCAAGCTAAAATAATGAACTAAAACACACCCTAACATAAACTTTACTTCAATGTTGCATTGTTGAAATCAAGGCAAGCATGTACAGGGTCATACCTTATTCATTTATGCCAACATAATTTATACCCACAGATGCCATGCCATCCAAGAAGTGTATGTTGGGGAGTAGAAAAACTACTTTGGAGAGATGTTTTATGTTGTTACACATCATCAATTGTGAAAGTTGAGTGGAATGTTAATGAAAATAAATTGCTATACAAAAGGTCCTACTTAATAATACTTTCAGATGTAACTTTGAGATAAACTTGAGTTTTAGTTATGTAAAAAATATAAAGCATATATTCCTTTTTTGTACTTACTGCGGAACTCATACTGTTGACCTTATCAAGCAGGGCAATAATGAGACTGTAGAGATTCCCAAGATATAAGACAAGCACCCTGCATAGACACAATCAAATACATACTTTGCAGTGAGATAAAAGACAAATATTGTACCAACTCTGCTCATTAGAAATACCTGGCCAGTTGGAAACGCAGAGATGTTCTCGGATGGTACATTTCCAACTGAGCTACGAGCTCAAAGGCTGATGGAGCAATCATGGTGATGAGAGAAACCACAACACTCACCTCAATGAAGGGAAAGAGAATATGTTATGCCTACACTCACCTCAAAAGGTATTGGAAGAGCAGGTTCAAATCCTTTGTATTTGTTGAACACTGTATATTGAATTGAATTTTATGCTGGATTTCAGATAAAAGGAGAATATGACGCAAAGTTTTGGAATTCAAGCTGTCATTTCGTGATTTATGAATAAAAATGTGTTTAAAAAACGGAAAGATAACTTTTGTCTCATCAAGCGATAACAGGGTTTTTGTGGTTGATCTCTAGTACTTTGTAAAGTCAAATCTGGCCTTCCAAATGTCCTCAACTACTGTTGTTAGAGACCAATCTTTATTACTAAGCCTAAAGTTTTTTTCCCTTTCCAAACATTCTAAATATGTCTAGTGGCTGTGTCCAACGATTGCACAATAGCTATAATTGATTTTTCCACTTCTCTCAGCTTCAAATGGTTATGTTTTCTCCCAAAGACAGCTATCTAGTCATCGAGTTTGCTTAACACAAAATGTAGTTTTCAAAGGTGAAAACCTATGCCAAAAACAGGAACTAGGTAATGTTTCTGCAATCAATCTATGAGGCAACATCTGGGTAACCAGACCCACCCATCAGTCATCTGAGTGTCAATATGGCATGCTGATCTGTTACGTTTTTAGTAACAAAGCATTAAATCAT
>NW_027551606.1:2000290-2032790 GCF_051989575.1 Stigmatopora nigra
GAGAAAGAGAAAGAGAAAGAGAGAGAGAGACAGAGAGAGAGAGACAGAGAGAGAGAGACAGAGAGAATTGTTGGGTTTATTCTGTATTACTATTATACATATATGTGTAGTAATTCATTTCTTTGTTAAACCATTCTTCCTATTGTTTGGCTCGAGGTCATAAACAGCCGCCTGGTCCACTCTCACAAGGACTTCTTATCCAAGGATTGTTTATGCTACATCTCTACATCCCACCCAGTATCGGGCTGTGAGGACTGTTGATCGGGAGGCAGCAAGGACTCGGGATATCTGCCACTTCCATAACACTCGTATAGTGTGCATGCCTCGTGACGCACTTCGGGCTTCTTTATGTAATTGTTATATGATTGTTAGATCAAATGAAGGCATGATTGTTTTAATCCAAATGCCTTAAAGCCGTTCGCGAAATACGGTTCGGGAGGATACATGAAGACAAGGGGAGATCTTGTTGCTTTGCTGTATTTTCCCTTAAGGTCCTTATCCATGATGCAAACTATTTAATTAAATGTCAATAATTGAATAAGATGTCTGCCTGCAGTGATTGATAATTACATCAGAAGGGTAATTATTAATGAACCTATCAAAAATAGATAAGATATTGTTAAAAAAACTTTACATGATAACACAAAATGGAGAACCAAGATACCTACAGACTTGTGTCTTTCTTCTTTTCTTGTTCTTCGACAATCGCTTCCTATAAGGAAAGCACTGAATCTGAATGGGTAATGTAATGCATTTAAATAAATTAAGTTTCACTAACTAATAAAATGTCTGTTAAATCATATTCGTAATTAATAACTAATTGCATAATACATTGTATATTAAAAGCAATTAGAGAACAGACTGACCCTTATGTTGTTGACAATGGCAGCTCCTTTGCTCTCTGCAGCCTCTGGATTTCCAATCAAGTAATCCCAAGCGCAAAATACTCTCCAGCAGAATGTAAAGTTTTCGTCCGAAGCACTGGCTAGACTTAGTCGTGAATTCTTGGCCATTCTGAATAAATATTAAGACAGTTAAAAGAATCAAAAACAGGCAATAGAAACAACAAGCGACCAAAAGACCAGCGACAAAACAAGGTATACAACAATACGCATCAATAAAAGCCAACAATGGCCCTGAGCAGTTTCACTGAGCGGACGTGTTTGTATGCACATGAGTTATCCCCTTATGAAAGGATGTCATTCAGCGTCTTAACAAGTTCTCCAACTAAACACAATAAAAGTACGGGAAATTTGGAGCTTTTCTTTAGCCTAATAATTAATATGGCATTAAGTATGACTAAATAATAATTGGCAGTTTGTATTTAGGGAATTTGAGCAACGATTTAAATGGTAATTATCAATAACCTTCCGGGCGACCAAACGGCCGAGTACCATTCCGGATACAGGAAGTGCTTTTACATTTCAGGGGATGTTTGTTAACATGTGACATTTCGTAACATGGATTGTTTTCGTATCTTGGAACAAAAGGTTTCCCATCAAAGCTTTTTATAACCTGAATATTTAGTTTGTAGAAAGAGAGACACCATGCAAGCTCCACCTGGATTTGAAACCAGGACCCCAGAACTGTGAGGCCAACCCATTAACCGATCCCACCGCGCCGCCCCACTTGATCATCCTTTCTGTCAAATTTCAACAAGGAGAAAATCCTTTTTGAGCACTGTTAGAAAGTGTTTATTACATTTCTATTGTAAATGTAATTGCTTTTCAATGCAAAATATTTCCCATTGTTTTGATTGCAACTCTTCAACCCTATGAATTGAAAGGAATATGGAAATTACTTTCTCAAGAGAATGATGAAACTGTAGGCAAAGACAGCCATTCCAACCAAAAAATAAGCTAAGGGCAACCGGTATCCTGCGCTGCCAATTTTCCTCACTCTCCCGTAGTAGCCATAAAACAAGACGGAGTATTGTAGGTAGCCCTGTGGGAATTAAAGTACACACACGGACACAAGGAACAATTGGCAGTACAGTTTTCTCGTATAACAATAACATTTTATGTGGGAGTTAAATTATCTTTGCTTTATGGTTTAAGATTATACCAAATAATGCTTTATTATCACTGTATTGTGTCTACATTAATGTAGTTCAAGATATAGGTTGAATTTTAAAACAGTGAGAGCCTTGCCCCAAGTGACCAGATGGTGTCCAGGTCTTGTGCAGAAGACAAGTGCTCCTTGGGAATAGTTTTACTTCTTGTGGATCCAAAAGGAGCTCCAGCGAGCACCTAGAAAAAGGCAAATAAAAACATACACAAATAATTAATTGAATAATAAAGCAAAAACTTGAATGCATCCCATTTTTAACAAATGCTTATCTTTGTCAGGGTCTTGAGATGCTACAGCCTATCCTATCCTAGCTGATTGAACCTTTTGGCCTAAGCTAACTCTTGAATAGAATATCATAAACACATAAAGGTTGACTATAAATATATTATTTTAAAGATGCTTTAAGTTAATTTTAATGATTTTATTTTAAATATATAAACCCTGTTTGAAAACAACTGCTGAAAATGTGTGTGTGGACGCTGAGAAAAATTTATTCATTAATCTCGGAGTTCGTGGTATAATTTCTAGGGGTCTATTTTTTTTTAGGTTTAAGGGTTTTTTAAACACCAACTGTTGTCATCATGAGCCTAAAGGAGCCTAAAACCAATATATTCACTTATTTCTTACCCACTTCTAACACTATAGAAGTCAATTGGTTTTCCTTACAAATACTACAATGCCCTTATTATGTACATTCCCATGACCCCACAATTGTGACTACAACTATCGAAAAATATGGAGTTTAAAAAAAATACTTCATTAAGAACTACATAAATGGAGACCTATTTTACAGTACTGGGAATGTCATTGACAGATGGTATGCCTACAGAATCCTGGGACTGACAGGATAAGATGGCCAAAAGTATACATAGTGGACTTATTATTGATACTGTTATGATCGCGCCGCGTAGAGCGACGCGATCGGAGGGAAAGTTGAACCCAGAAGCAGAGTCGCCAAAGTAAATGGAAAGGTGAGGCAGATCTGTAGCTCTTGTAGGTTGATTTAATAAACGGGGAAACATAACTTAAACAACTTGGCTTGACCACTCATTACAAACGAAAAGAACATGCGGCGTGGCGTCAATGGAAACGGCAATGACTACGAGGAAAAACAGGAAACGAAACCAGAACGATCCGACGGCGTCCACAGAAAATCATAATGCTTAAATACCAAAAATAATCTAATCACGTAATTAGTGACAGCTGATAATTATCGTGACGTCATGCCAGGAAAGGCAATCCAGCCACTCCTGACAGATACATAAATAAAAGAACACCAACCTCCCCGAATTTACTTATACACAATGGTACTTCTACTTGCGAAATCAATTGGTTCCAGAACTTGTTTTGTAACTTGGATTTAGTAGAGCAGCATTTTACATTGAATTAGCACAAGTCATAAAAATTAAAGTGATACCTCTATTTGCTAAATGAATTGAATTGGATCCAAAGCTTGCTTGGTTCCGTGGAGTAGAGCAGCATTTTACATTTATGTACGATAAGAACATATACAAAATGTATGCAAACCTAATTATTAAGACGCTACAACACCGAACCAAGCAATAACAAAACGCACCACAGTTCAATAAAAATGTTGTTTCGATCCAATAGGGAATGCATTAAGCCCGTATCTCGAGGTACCACTGTACCTCTGTTGGTGTTTATCTTTAACAAATTAATGGATATTGGAATAACAATTTTTTATAGTAGTTCCATAACCTGAAAATGAACATATGTAGAAGCACTCGTAAGTACAGGGTGACCCAAAAAGATGTGTACCAATGGAAAAGTTTTGGAAACTGATGGGTATGCATCTTTTTGGGTCACCCTGTAGAAGTTCTACTGCGTGAGTGTGTATAGTATATATCCAGTGATTGCAGTTGCTAATACGATTCTACACAGTGGAGGAAGACTGGCTGCCAGATTGCTTATTAGATTAAAAAAACAAAGCTGCTTCGTGGTGTGGAGGTTCACTTAAGTGCAGGAAAGCATGTAAGTCCAATTCCCGCTGGTGGCGGTATGAGTATAAGTGCAAATGGTTGTTTGTCTTTCTGTGTGCCCCATGGCTGACTGGCAACCAGTCTAGGCTGTAGTCTGCCTTTTGCCCAAAGTCAGCTAGGTTTACCTCCAGCAGCCCCCGCATTGGTTCGGGGAGTCTGGATTCATTTCTCACTCGGTGACAGTGACAGTGAGTAGTCGTCTGTCTCTCTGTGTGCCCAACGACTGTCTGGCGACCAGCAACCCTTGCTACCCTCAAGTGGATGCAAGGTAAACAAAAACAGCTATCTGCATTTATTTTAACAATTACCAGGTGTGCAGGACCCAAAAGCAGATCCAGTGTCACCATACAAATTCAGATAGAGTAATCATAAAACAATAGTTAGCTACCACTTGATATATCTAAGAATATTTTCCATTGCACTGACAAAACTGACAGAGCAATTTATAATGGTTGATGCTGGATGATATGGCTCAATGCCTAGACCGGTCAAGTATGTAGGCACAGAGGACATTCTGTCCGAACAAATGGAGCAGCAAATATGTGGCCCCTAAAAAAAAATCACAGAGAAGGTTCCTCCTGAGAGGAAATTGATTGTGCTTCTCTTATAGCGATATTAATTTAAACTGCCCTTCCTTTATGATATATTGCCAGAGAGAAAATCCCACATGGTTAGTTTAATAAAGGGCATTCAACAATCCAAACATTAATAATCAAGAAACGCAATTTCACTTCTGTTGGGTTAATTCTGTAATACTATTATATATTTGCGTGCATATAATCTTTTTTGTATGAAAGCTTCTTCAAATTGTCTGAAGAGAACTCGGGATCATAACAAGTCACCGAGTCCTCGTTTCAAGGACTGTTTACTGGACTTCTACCCAGGGAAGGCAAATCTGGAAGGACGCTTAAGAAGATGCTTATGCAGCCTGATTGCTATCCAAACAACCTTTAGGATTACTCGCAGATTGTCGTCTATCGTGTTTGACGCTCTTTTCGCTTCTTTATGGAATTGGTTTGTCGAATAAAGGCTTGGTTTTTTAAATTCCAATGGAATTTGTTTTTAGTTCCCCTTATTGTTATTGTTGAATACCTGAGATGTTGGGGGGTGTGGGGGGGGGGCGGTCGCAGGTTGGATTAATCAATAACCTTGTAAGGGGTTGAGTTCTGGATCTGTATCTGTATCTGTATCTGTATCTGTATCTCTATCTCTATCTCTATCGTGCTAGCTGAGAGTCGAGTGCTCTAGTGCTCTATCTCTATCTCTATCTCTATCTCTATCTCTATCTCTATCTCTATCTCTATCTCTATCTCTATCTCTATCTCCACCTACACCTACACCTACACCTGCACCTATACCTCTATACCTCTATACCTCTATACCTCTATACCTCTATACCTCTATACCTCTATACCTCTATACCTCTATACCTCTATACCTCTATACCTCTATACCTCTATACCTCTATACCTCTATACCTCTATACCTCTATACCTCTATACCTCTATACCTCTATACCTCTATACCTCTATACCTCTATACCTCTATACCTCTATACCTCTATACCTCTATACCTCTATACCTCTATACCTCTATACCTCTATACCTCTATACCTCTATACCTCTATACCTCTATACCTCTATACCTCTATACCTCTATACCTCTATACCTCTATACCTCTATACCTCTATACCTGTATACCTGTATACCTGTATACCTGTATACCTGTATACCTGTATACCTGTATACCTGTATACCTGTATACCTGTATACCTGTATACCTGTATACCTGTATACCTGTATACCTGTATACCTGTATACCTGTATACCTGTATACCTGTATACCTGTATACCTGTATACCTCTATACCTCTATACCTCTATACCTCTATACCTCTATACCTCTATACCTCTATACCTCTATACCTCTATACCTCTATACCTCTATACCTCTATACCTCTATACCTCTATACCTCTATACCTCTATACCTCTATACCTCTATACCTCTATACCTCTATACCTCTATACCTCTATACCTCTATACCTCTATACCTCTATACCTCTATACCTCTATACCTCTATACCTCTATACCTCTATACCTCTATACCTCTATACCTCTATACCTCTATACCTCTATACCTCTATACCTCTATACCTCTATACCTCTATACCTCTATACCTCTATACCTCTATACCTCTATACCTCTATACCTCTATACCTCTATACCTCTATACCTCTATACCTCTATACCTCTATACCTCTATACCTCTATACCTCTATACCTCTATACCTCTATACCTCTATACCTCTATACCTCTATACCTCTATACCTCTATACCTCTATACCTCTATACCTCTATACCTCTATACCTCTATACCTCTATACCTCTATACCTCTATACCTCTATACCTCTATACCTCTATACCTCTATACCTCTATACCTCTATACCTCTATACCTCTATACCTCTATACCTCTATACCTCTATACCTCTATACCTCTATACCTCTATACCTCTATACCTCTATACCTCTATACCTCTATACCTCTATACCTCTATACCTCTATACCTCTATACCTCTATACCTCTATACCTCTATACCTCTATACCTCTATACCTCTATACCTCTATACCTCTATACCTCTATACCTCTATACCTCTATACCTCTATACCTCTATACCTCTATACCTCTATACCTCTATACCTCTATACCTCTATACCTCTATACCTCTATACCTCTATACCTCTATACCTCTATACCTCTATACCTCTATACCTCTATACCTCTATACCTCTATACCTCTATACCTCTATACCTCTATACCTCTATACCTCTATACCTCTATACCTCTATACCTCTATACCTCTATACCTCTATACCTCTATACCTCTATACCTCTATACCTCTATACCTCTATACCTCTATACCTCTATACCTCTATACCTCTATACCTCTATACCTCTATACCTCTATACCTCTATACCTCTATACCTCTATACCTCTATACCTCTATACCTCTATACCTCTATACCTCTATACCTCTATACCTCTATACCTCTATACCTCTATACCTCTATACCTCTATACCTCTATACCTCTATACCTCTATACCTCTATACCTCTATACCTCTATACCTCTATACCTCTATACCTCTATACCTCTATACCTCTATACCTCTATACCTCTATACCTCTATACCTCTATACCTCTATACCTCTATACCTCTATACCTCTATACCTCTATACCTCTATACCTCTATACCTCTATACCTCTATACCTCTATACCTCTATACCTCTATACCTCTATACCTCTATACCTCTATACCTCTATACCTCTATACCTCTATACCTCTATACCTCTATACCTCTATACCTCTATACCTCTATACCTCTATACCTCTATACCTCTATACCTCTATACCTCTATACCTCTATACCTCTATACCTCTATACCTCTATACCTCTATACCTCTATACCTCTATACCTCTATACCTCTATACCTCTATACCTCTATACCTCTATACCTCTATACCTCTATACCTCTATACCTCTATACCTCTATACCTCTATACCTCTATACCTCTATACCTCTATACCTCTATACCTCTATACCTCTATACCTCTATACCTCTATACCTCTATACCTCTATACCTCTATACCTCTATACCTCTATACCTCTATACCTCTATACCTCTATACCTCTATACCTCTATACCTCTATACCTCTATACCTCTATACCTCTATACCTCTATACCTCTATACCTCTATACCTCTATACCTCTATACCTCTATACCTCTATACCTCTATACCTCTATACCTCTATACCTCTATACCTCTATACCTCTATACCTCTATACCTCTATACCTCTATACCTCTATACCTCTATACCTCTATACCTCTATACCTCTATACCTCTATACCTCTATACCTCTATACCTCTATACCTCTATACCTCTATACCTCTATACCTCTATACCTCTATACCTCTATACCTCTATACCTCTATACCTCTATACCTCTATACCTCTATACCTCTATACCTCTATACCTCTATACCTCTATACCTCTATACCTCTATACCTCTATACCTCTATACCTCTATACCTCTATACCTCTATACCTCTATACCTCTATACCTCTATACCTCTATACCTCTATACCTCTATACCTCTATACCTCTATACCTCTATACCTCTATACCTCTATACCTCTATACCTCTATACCTCTATACCTCTATACCTCTATACCTCTATACCTCTATACCTCTATACCTCTATACCTCTATACCTCTATACCTCTATACCTCTATACCTCTATACCTCTATACCTCTATATACATATATACATATATACATATATACATATATACATATATACATATATACATATATACATATATACATATATACATATATACATATATACATATATACATATATACATATATACATATATACATATATACATATATACATATATACATATATACATATATACATATATACATATATACATATATACATATATACATATATACATATATACATATATACATATATACATATATACATATATACATATATACATATATACATATATACATATATACATATATACATATATACATATATACATATATACATATATACATATATACATATATACATATATACATATATACATATATACATATATACATACATACATACATACATACATACATACATACATACATACATACATACATACATACATACATACATACATACATACATACATACATACATACATACATACATACATACATACATACATACATACATACATACATACATACATACATACATACATACATACATACATACATACATACATACATACATACATACATACATACATACATACATACATACATACATACATACATACATACATACATACATACATACATACATACATACATACATACATACATACATACATACATACATACATACATACATACATACATACATACATACATACGTATATATATGTATATATATATATGTATATGTATATATATATGTATATGTATATATATATATGTATATATGTATATATATATATGTATATATGTATATATGTATATATGTATATATGTATATATGTATATATGTATATATGTATATATGTATGTATATATATATATATATATATATATATATATATATATATATATATATATATATATATATATATATATATATATATATATATATATATATATATATATATATATATATATATATATATATATATATATATATATATATATATATATATATATATATATATATATATATATATATATATATATATATATATATATATATATATATATATATATATATATATATATATATATATATATATATATATATATATATATATATATATATATATATATATATATATATATATATATATATATATATATATATATATATATATATATATATATATATATATATATATATATATATATATATATATATATATATGCGTCTATATTCATGTATATTCGACAAAATACTGACCTCAGGTAACACAATGAATGATCCAGTCATAACGGTAAGGACAATGTTGATTCCAAATAACCAGCGAAGAAATATGAAGTATGAAGCGACACCTGATCCAAAATGACCTAAAAAAATTCAGGGAAAAAAAGTAGTGAAGTAGCCAAAAGGTAGAAAAACAAATAGGGTTCAGAATCTGCAGTAAAAATGAATGCACTTACTTTCAATTTTCTTAATCCTCACCTCCCATGGAATGAACACAACCACAATGTTGTAAAGCAGTCTGGATAATTTTTTCAGCATCTGCAAATAGAAAAAGATTGAAGAAACATCTGCTTCCCTAATCCTTTTAGTCAATATGTTCTTTTACATGCTTATTACTTCTCAAAGTGAAAATTGTTTTAAAAAAATTATAATACTAAAAACAAAAACAAAAAACTTTGGCTCTTTGACACACAAGTTTTGCTATGTGTATAAATTGGACTTAAAAAGTGATAACAATGGCAACAGAGGCAAAATACTTCCTGGACAAAAATAGTGAGACTAGTCATTTTGGGACCCGAAAAAATGATAAATTGTCAGAGGGTCTGAGATTATTAAGCAACACTTAGTAACTTTTAGTTTTTGATGATTCTGGTTGTCCTAATAAAAGACCGCATTTCCTGAAGGGAACTGCACAAGTTTCATTAAGTCATGATCTCCCATTTAATTTTACAGAGCCAGGTTACATGAACTACAACTGTGGAACACATACAGGATTCATACATATGTATGTAACTACATCAATTGAAACCCAATTAACGGTAAAATCAGATGAAGTGCTCTTACTTTCAATTAACCAGTGTGCCAATTTCTAATTAAAGAGGCAAACTCAGACTGCTGTCTGAAAGACAATTTACTGTAAAGAATCCTGATCAGCCTTACCACTGTAATTACGCAGTCAAGTAACAACTCGACAAAAATTTACAGTGACCACATTGTAAAACATTGCTTCCTCATCCAAAATATTATCTAAGTAAAACAGAAACAGATAATGAAGATGTAGGAATGCAAAGGTCATCGTTTTACAATGACTATTGCATGGATCTTCAAAATGCCGTCTATTGCAGTAGAATGGAAATTGGGGAAAGAACCTCTCTCAGCAAACATTATACTGCTGTGCAAGGCACATATTTGCTTAAGAATTTGATTAAACTTATGATAAATTGTGAAATGTCATCTCCAGATGACGAGAGTACAGATAATATGGAAATACGGGATTATGCAGCAGTCCTAGTAGCTTTATGGAAATACGGGATTATGCAGCAGTCCTAGTAGCTTTCTTAAATAATCTGACTATATAAGAAACGTAATTATTCACTTGGCAATTAATACAAAAACATTTATTCTAGAGGTCATCTAATCTGACACCAAAGAGAAATACACTTTTGGTTTGTGATTTACCAGAACATCTGCCATGTCCAACACAAACAAGGATACAAATGGAGGGTTGGTTATCTTGGCTTCTGTTATGATCGCGTCGCGTCGTCGTGGCGCGATCGGGAAAGGATTAGGACCTAGTCGTGGGGAAGCAAGTGGAGGAAGAAATTGGCTTCAAAACAACAGCTTTAATAATAATAGGGATCTTACAAAACAACGAGGACTCGAAACCAAATCGAAAACGGGAGAACGAGTGGTATCGAGGAGAAAGGTAGCGTGGCTGCATGGCTATGAAATCTATGCAGTGACATCCAGGAATGAAAAATGAAAATCAGACATAGGCATTGTCGTCATCATTGACTTGACAAAAAGCCTAGTAGTCATCATACCCTCAGCAGCGTATGGCGAAATTGTATAGTGCTTCTCCATATGCAGGAATATGCAGGAATATGCAGGAATATGCAGGAGTTTACAGGAACGATCCGACAATCATACTAGAACTCATTGATGTTTAAATACAAACTCAGGAAGTAATCAACAGATTGATTTCAGTTGCTCTGTCTTGACGGCAAGTCAGGGGGGGACAAACAGGCCGCTCCTGACAGCTTCACCTTTCCAATTGGATGCACTTTTTCCGATTGCCTCGTTGAGGGCCCAGAGGAGTGTCAATAGACAAGACCCTGGCTGGTGTGATTGGCTGTAAAGGATGGAGACATCTAGATGCCCCCATAATGCATGTGTTTCTTTGCTGCGCAACATGAGTCTCAAAAAGGTTGACTCACTTGTATGTGCGAATTTCATATGAAGAGCACGCTATTAATATGCATAACACATATGCTCTTCGGGTGTTGTAATGTGTACAGGTGGGGTGCTCAAACTTTTTTGCTCAAAGATCTGCAATTCAAGGGACCAACTTTGCGTGATCTACCCCTTTCTTTCCTGGCCCCCTGACAAAGCTTAGCATTTATGTATGCTGATGATATACCTCATGCAGCAGGAACTAAAATAGTGTAAGCAGGTAGTAATTATGCTTAGATTCGTGTTAGCACTGTTTCCCAGCTCAGGTCCAATAGACATATTTTTTTCTGGATCAAATCCTACTGTCATACAATCTACCAGTAGTACATTAGCGATCGACTGGTAGCTCGCAATGAACGTATTGAGCACCCCTGGTGTGAAGCTGGAAGTTGGAGTTTGGCTAGGGTCCGTCAGTTGAGGTTGAGTGTGAATGGAAGAGAAGTAGCAACTAGAGGTGTTCACCTCAACATGCCAAACTAAACCTCAGAAAAATACTAATTAAATAATAATAACTTCCAGATGTGAATGGCGCAGGCACACAAAGGGGTATAAATAAAGACAGGATAAGGAAAGCACGCTCCGAGATGGACTGGACAGCAAAACAAAAGAGGCACTGCACCATTCAGAATAAGCAGGTGGCTAAAAGACGAAGGAAGGAGTCGGCAGCAGCAGACTATTTGCCCAGCCCACCGGCTGTTTCAGCTTCATCTGTATCACCCTGTGAGCCCAGCAAAAGAGTTCGCTATTATAAATGTGTATTTATTGATTTAGTTTTTGCACTCTTGGTGTAGGAGTGATTCGCATATCATTATCATTTATCATACATTTGCTACATTTATTACAAGTGTTTCATGAAAAATAAAGCATTCTTGCTTTAAACAAAGAGGCACCATCTTTTCATTTCTTGCCACCAAAGAAGGATGTTTTGTTTATTCAAATTTCAAAACGAGATGTGCTGAGGCGTCTCAGGTTGCTTGTGCCTTCTATACTAGATAGTGATGAGATTGTGAACATATATATAGATTTCTTTTCAAGATGGCGCCGTCAGGCGGTAGCAGGTATTGGGGTAGACCTGCCAACTGGTTTAATAATTGTTTGTTCATGTCCAGCCAATGTGGCCAAACTGGTTTTAGAATTGTTGTTTAAACTATTAAGTAAGTGATTAATATGGGCCGGAAAGCGACAAGTGAGGTGGGTTTATTGCTAGACTGCAGGATGGAGATCGGAGGGTTACCGCATGTGGGGTATGTGCGTATGCGTAGTGTGGGGTGTCGCCTGTGTCTGCCGCGATGGGTGGAGCGGCATGGTTTATGACCCAATTTGAAGGACATGGAAGGTTTGCTGAGAATAGAAAAGATTTTGGTAAGTGAAGAGAAAAGATTTTGGTAAGTGAATAGAAAGGATTTTGGTAAGTGAATAGAAAAGATTTTGGTAAGTGAACAGAAAAGATTTTGGAAAGTGAATAGAAAAGAAAGTGTAGGAAAAGCAGCTGAAGGAGTGAGAGAGGGGCAGAGAGAGAGGCAGTGAGAGAGAGAGAGAGAGAGAGAGAGAGAGAGAGAGAGAGAGAGAGAGAGAGAGAGAGAGAGAGAGAGAGAGAGAGAGAGTGAGAGAGAGCCAGAGAGCCAGAGAGCAAGAGCAAGAGAGGGAGAGATTAGAAAAAGAAAAAAAAAGTAAAATCTTTAAGGAAATTCATTGCATTTGGGTTGGCAGAGGGAGACTGTGCTTCTCAACAGGAAACGGACCAACAGTGGTGCCAGGTGGTGCCTTAAAGTGGGAACGTCCATACCAAGCATTGCTGACCAACCAACCAATGTGAAAATAGCCGAGACGGGGATGTGGAGCCACCTTTTACACTGTAAAAAGGTTCTCTCAGTTGAAACATTTGAGGAAACAGGCGAGATGAACTTTCTGACGTAATAAAACGAAACGCCAACCACTCCAGTATAGATTGGAAAGATTATTGCTCAGCAAGTAATACCATACAACCATTGGAAACTATTTTTATTGGTCTTATTGTCTCCATGTGCAAAAAAGGTGAAAGCGTTTCAATTGAGACTAAACCTTCTTACAAAGGGTTAAAATAAACGACCAGAAAAAGAGAAGCTGCAGTGGGAGGTGGAAGGAGCCACTCAATGCGAGATCGGTCTCTATGCAAACAAACCATGCATCCCACAATCATTGTCTGTAGTAATTGCAAAATTGAGCCATGGGAGGAGCCATGTCTCAACAGGGGGGGGGGGGGGTGATCAGTATAGTACAACAAACAATGCATGTTCCCAGAGGTCACCAAACCTACTTTTAAAAACCATTTGCAGAAACTGTCTCACCTGCTCTAGACACAACTCTCAAGGAAATAACGACACAAGCGGGGAACAAGGCAGACATGGACATATCCCTTCGAGGTTCTTAATATGGATTTCATCGAGCTGAACCAAGGTGACATATACAGGTACTGTCTGGTGTTCATTAACCCATTAACCAAGTGGGTTGAGATATGTCCATCCAAGAAAGCGGACGCCACAGCGGTCGCAAAAGCCATATGCAAAAGGATCATTCCAAGCCATGGAACACCATGAGTCATTTGGAGTGATGGTGGTGCTCGCTTCGTAAGCCGTGTCATCGAAGCTATGGGACGGCATCTTGGAATCAACCTGAGGTATTATTGTTCCTGCCGCCCCCAAAGTGCTGGGCTCTTTGAAAGAACCAATGGAACAGTAAGACTCAGACTGGTGGTGGAGGAGACTGGTGAAACAGATTTTCTCACTCAGTGGTTATGCAAATGTCCCAAGAAAGAACTGTGATAACTGCATATGATCGGCCGACAACTTCTCGGTCTCCCACACAGGAGGTCCTGTCCCCAGGTGACCTGGTCAAGGTGATGAAAAGAGAGTGCTGGTCATCTCCACGTGGGGACGGACCTCGTCGTGTGAATTTGACCTCTAATTTCACCAAGTTGGCCACCACCGTCAAAGCTGATGAACGAGTGTCGGAGCTCACGACCAGGATGTGGGGCTCGGATGTGCCCCTCAAACACAAACACTGACCAGTCTCCTCCAAAATTCTAAAGACTCTGTTCCCCTGGGTGCGTGTGGCAAGGAACGCCCTGCGTCTGGAGACCATTTACTGCAGGTTCCGGGCCTGTGTCAGCGCATCAGTCTGGCTGCGGCAAGGCCGAGAGGCCCAGATAGCCGCCATGGCCCAGGTGATTTTCCAGGGCCGCCCTGCTCTTCCCGGAGTGGCCACCCAGTGGGGAGGTGTGTGTGTGTGCCATTGTGGGACACTCGTGCTGCGCCTTCATCCCTGTCGACGCGTCTCGCTTGGTCCATGATGCCCTGCAGGCTAAAGGGAACATGCGGAGCACTGTGACCGGAGATCCACTTCCTTAAGGGGGGTGGTTTGACTGGTTCCTCTCAGGTTCATGAACACACACTTTTTAAATCCCTAATACTATTTGTAACTGTTATTGACCTCGTGCTTGTCATCCTAACATGTTAATTACCCTGCTTCTCAGCTTAGAACAAACATACCAATAATGCCGATGTCGAACTACCATGATTGAAGTGATTTGTGAAGAATTTCATTTAAAAGTAGCGTCGTGATGAATGAAGTTTTGATATTTTTATAGTCACAAAGGAGGGAATATTGGGGTAGACCTGCCAACTGGTTTAATAATTGTTTGTTAGGACAGTGGAATGTAGGACAAGCCAACTAACTGGCCTTGCAATTGTTTGTTCGCACTACGAATTGTAAGATAGCTAACTAGCTGGCCTTGCAATTGTTTCCTTGTATTGTGGAATATGGCCAACTCACTTTGGAACTGTTTGTTCGAAACGCGCAATATAAGATAGGCTGCTATAAAAATGGTGTGCTATAGAAATATCGTGTTTACATACAACTTAAACCTACTAATGTCTAACCATATTAGCCCAAAGTTTTGTTTACATAAGCTCTGTCCTACATCACTGTCTTAGAAATATTACCCTTTAGTTCCTATAAAAAGACTGAGCTCTGTTCATTTAGAGAGAATTGCGAGGAAGGCAGGCTGTGAGAGGTTCACAGCTGTCGGAGCAATCTCCAACCATCCTGCAGTCCGGTAATAAACCTATTTCCTATTTAAATTGATTTCACTCGTTCTTAACCTGCTCCTGAAGTTGTATTTTCAGAGCTATCACAGGTGGCAGTAGCTCTGTCCGCTCTAATTATTTTTTTTTTTGAGATTTACAGCCTGTCTATCTTTTTTTAATTACGTTTTCATATTTTTTAATACATTCCTTTTTTTCTTTACTTTGTACATTATACTTTTTACTGTTTTTACAACTTTCTTTTTTCTATTAGCTTGGCTTCTTTCTGCTAGTTCTTTTTTGGAACTGTTAGGGTTATTAGTCTAACATTATTATATATTTGCTCGCAATGAAGAACGCTTTGCTTTACTTAGCTTATTAACATTAGAAAAGTCATTTTAGAACATCTCCCTGCAACCATGTAAATGTTTTGCTCCCAAATTCGACCAAACAACAGGAATGTCGAATAATCTTAGACTTCTGGAATGCGGAGAAGAACCTTCGGCTCAACATGATCTTCATTTGATTAGAGAGCTAAAATTTCTATTGACTTCTCATTCCTATTTTCCCACCCCTCCCTTGAGAATTGAGATGTCCATTGTAACTAGGGTCATTGAAGCTAATAAACAGGAAAAAGATGACCAAACGTCCGGCGAGCAAACGTCCGGCGACCAAGCGTCCGGCGACCAAGCGTCCGGCGACCAAGCGTCCGGCGACCAAGCGTCCGGCGACCAAGCGTCCGGCGACCAAGCGTCCGGCGACCAAACGTCCGGCGACCAAACGTCCGGCGACCAAACGTCCGGCGACAAAAAGTCAGACGACCAAACGTCCGGCCAGGGGCTTCAACATATGCACCTCTTACAACGATTTTACCGCGGAGAACGTCCGTTCTACTTGCGAGTGAAAATCTAAAAGTATCTTTAATCCTTCTTTCTGCCTGCCTTTAATTAGTAGCAGTAATCACAATGTCAAGGTTTTTGTTTCATATTATTAGACATTTGCTTGTAACAAATAAGTTTGGCCTTGGTATTGGAGAATGCTTCGGTCACCCTTAGATATGCTCACATTATTCTTAGTATCATACTTGCAATGTAGTATAAGCTTTGCTCCTGAAAGCTTTGTTTTGTATAAAAAAAAAGTCGAGACAGGTTGCCTCAGCGTATCGGGAACCTGCTCTGACCATTGCACTTGCAACATCTGCCCTCCACCAAGGCCAAGCTGCCTGACGCTTCGGTCCCCAACAGTTGTGACAATTGTGGACTATTTTGGTCACATACATAAACACACTAGACAGTCTTTTTCAAGTCTTCAGGGGTCAGTGCAAGGTCCACTGCTCTTCAGTCTTTTCAGAAATTATCTGCCAAGCTATTGTCCTTCACTTGTCTCCTGCCAAATGTATGCTGATGATGCTGTGTTATATGTCCATGGAGAAGATTTAAAAATATATATTTTTATATTTTTATTTATATATATATGTGTGTGTGTGTGTGTGTGTGTGTGTGTGTGTGCGCGTGCGTGCTTGCTTGGGTGGTTGCCTGGGAGGGTGTGCGTGTGTGTGTGTGTGTATATATGTATACGTAGATGTAGATATATATATATATATGTATACGTAGATGTAGATATATATATATATATATATATATATATATATATATATATATATATATATATATATATATATATATATATATATATATATATATATACATATATATATATATATGTATACGTAGATGTAGATATATATATACATATATATACATATATATATATATATATATATATATATATATATATATATATATATATATATATATATATATATATATATATATATTTATATATTTATATATATATATATATATATATATATATATATATATATATATATATATATATATATATATATTTATATATATATATATATATATACATATATATATATATACACACACATATATATATATATATATATATATAGATATTTATATATATATATATATATATATATATATATATATATATATATATATATATATATATATATATATATATATATATATTATATTATATATATATATATTATTATTATATATACACACACATAGAAGATGAAAAACATGCTGAATAGAATTAAATGTGATTTCTTCAACTTAAACTTCATGAGAAACAATTTAACTCGTGAGTCAGCAAAACTATATTATGACACAGATATCATATCACAGATCTTACTGCCTAGCAAGTTGATCATCGGCCTGGAAGACAACACTAAACCAAGCTTGAGGACCATCTCCGGCCATGGAGGCAACAGAGAGAGGGACCCGGAGTACGGAGACAGGGAGTGGGCAAATGAACAGAATCAGTTCTTTGACAGATTTGATTCTGCCCTCACTCCCCCTGGCCCCCCAAGTGAAAGGAATCTCTCCTCTTCCTCTTTCTTCCGCTCTTCCATCCGCCACATGTCAACACAGGGGACATCATCCTCCTCCCCACCGTCCTCTCCACTACTGTTGATCAGGTGATGGGAAAGCTCAAGGAGATCAAGGCAAAGAAGGCTACCGGGACTGATGACATCAGATCCAGACTACTGAAGGACTGTGCAGATCAGCTTTGAAGAGCGATGGTGCACATTTTCAACCTCAGTCTCAGTCTGCCGAAGGCCCACACCCTGTGGAAGACTTCCGGTGTGATTCCAGTTCCAACCCCAGGGAGCCCAACCACTTGAGACTGGTGGCATTAACATCTCACCTGATCAAAACGAATGGAGAGAAACATCCTGAACCACCGCAGCCCCCTGGTGAATACAGACCTGGACCCCTGAATTTTGCTTATTGTCCAGGCATTGGTGTAGCAAATGCAACCATCTGCCTAATGCAAGGTCTCTGTCAAACCTGAAGATCACGGGAAGCAGGGGAGAGTCATGTTTTTTTATTTATTTTTTTGTTTTTTTACTTCTGCAGTGCTTTTAGCCATTCAGCCTGTACTACTGCGCGGAAAACTGGAATAGGTTGCATGGATCATCGACTTCCTCATAGACAGGCCACAGTATGTGAGACTTCAGAGCTGTATTTTTTTATGTGGTAGTTTGTGGCTCTCCCTTGCTCGGCGCCCCCACCCCCTTCTATGTCCCTCTATCTCTACCCTTTGCGATATCCGACTATCATAGTTCTATTAAACCATTTCAGTAATATCAAACCTCTAGTTATGTTACTTTGTTAATAGATGTCGAATTAGAAGAAAGAAACCATTTTTCCAATCCAATATCTTGTTTTAGGTGTTTTTTCAGAGGGTTGGTACAAACAACCTAGTTTTTAGTTCAAGTTACGAGAACATCGACATGCGAGCTTAGTCCCAGAACGAATTAAGCTCATACCCCGGGGCACCACTGTGTTGACATAATTATCTGGCTTCCTTTTTGACGGCTAATATGAAACATTTTCTAATGATAACAAAACTTGACATGACATTCATGTAAAAAACAAAAACAACAACAATTATATTAGTCAATACATACATCAGCGCCTGCTGTTTGATAGCCTCTGGTTCTTGTCAGCCGCCCCTCATATTTGAGTACAATCTCTCTGGCATTTCTGTGAATAGAACAATAGTGAGTAAGCAGTATGAAACTCGGCTGGTGGTACACGTACTGTATCTTCTCGCATATAATTTGCCTCTGCGTATAAGCTGAGCCTTTAACATTGCCTTAAAATCGTTTAATTTTCCAATTTGTCGCGTGTAAGCCGCACCCTAATTCACAATTTTCACCTCTATATATTTTTATTAGGGAGTACAAATGTGTGATTTTGAAGGGAAAATCTAAAGAAAACCGTCGCATGAGTTATTTCTGAGATACTGTATGAATCCAAAGAATTGTGTGTTGGACTACACATCCCAAAAGGGTGTTGCCCACACATTGACGAATTAAAAGACAAAGTCATTATACAATCTATATCTATATCGCAATTTATATGTCCCTGTCCCTCTCCCTCTCCCTGTCCCTGTCCCTGTCCCTCTCCCCTAACCCTAACCCACTGTTAGACAGAGAGAGACAGAGCGAGAGAGACAGAGCGAGAGAGACAGAGCGAGAGAGACAGTGCGAGAGAGACAGAGCGAGAGAGACAGAGCGAGAGAGACAGAGCGAGAGAGACAGAGCGAGAGAGACAGAGCGAGAGAGACAGAGCGAGAGAGACAGTGCGAGAGAGACAGAGAGAGAGACAGAGCGAGAGAGAGAGAGAGAGAGAGAGAGAGACAGAGAGAGACAGAGAGAGACAGAGAGACAGAGAGACAGAGAGACAGAGAGACAGAGAGAGACAAAGAGAGAGAGAGAGACAGAGAGAGAGAGAGACAGAGAGAGACAGAGAGAGAGAGACAGAGAGAGAGAGACAGAGAGAGAGAGACAGAGAGAGAGAGACAGAGAGAGAGAGACAGAGAGAGAGAGACAGAGAGAGAGAGACAGAGAGAGAGAGACAGAGAGAGAGAGACAGAGAGAGAGAGACAGAGAGAGACAGAGAGAGAGACAGAGAGACAGAGAGAGAGACAGAGAGAGACAGAGAGAGAGACAGACAGACAGACAGAGAGACAGAGACAGAGAGACAGAGAGACAGAGAGACAGAGAGACAGAGAGAGAGAGAGAGAGAGGTACACACACATATATATACACATAAAATTAGTTTGAATAAAAAAACTTTCAACCATTTATTAAAACCATATAAACCGTACTTCAAGACTTTGAGCTTCCGTCTTATTGGCCAGGGTCTTGTTCGAATATTGGCAATAATCTCCTTCTGGTACTGAATGTTCTGGAACATCTCCTCCGGGTCGTCACTATCCCCTCGTTCATCGACTTTGTCTTCTTCATTAGAGGATCTGCAGAATCAGATTCAATTATTCATTTATTTTTGCTTCAGTAAAGATACACAAAGAAATTCCCATATTCATACCCAATCAAGAAACCACCAAAGATTGGCCAGTATGTTTTGAAATCAGTTGGCTTTGACTAAACTTTTCTTGTTAATACATATTTTGATACACTTCTTAGCAGATCCAACCTGGCCATAAGAACATTCAAAGCATTTCTCTAGTGGCTGTGGTCTAAAGTGGTCTGGCCAATTTTCAAAAGATAAATTCTATATAAGTTTTCTTTAAGTCTTTCAAAACCCTTTACAACATGAAATAAAAATGTAAATATTGTTAGAAGTACAGTAGTACCTCGTGGTACAACATGCTCGTCCTACGAATAATTTGCCCGAGATGCGATCAAAATTTCGAGAGGCGACCAAGCCAGGTGGCCATGGTCTTTTTTGCATCTCTTTCGTGTATAAAATATATCTACTGGGCGGACCGTGCATTTCCACACCTGTTTTCTTCCCCCACCTTGGTCTACATTTACATACCAAGTGAACAACTATACTACTGGGCAGACTTTGCATTTCCTCACCTGTTTTTCTCCCACGTTGGTCTACATTTACATACCAAATAAACAACTATACTACTGGGCGGACATTGCATTTACTCATCTGTTTTTTTCCCCCACGTTGGTCCACATTTACATACTGAAAAATATGACATATTTTACTCATTCTTTTCATTGTAGTAGTTTTATTGTATTGTCATTTTGATATTACTACTAAACTCTTGTTCTTAACTCCATTACAATGAACAAAAGGCTCTGTCTGAGATTCTTCTTTTGAGGTTGGATTCACACTGATAAGGAAACAGATGGAGGGGGACTTCAAAGGACAGACAAAACAAGGAGCTGGACAGATGGTCTGTTTTTCAAAGAACAAGCAGAGACCTAGGTCTGGATGGTGTGGATTCGAGGATAGTGTGTGACGTCCGGAGAAGACACCCCTCGCCGCAATCGTGGACCGGTCCGCATCTCATTGTCAATCAGCGAATGAATATACATTTTGTTATGGGCAAATGAGGGTATGGGCGATGTCTTTTCTCATCCTCCGCTTGGAACAACGACACTCAGCGGGCTTATTCTTTGGGTGGGAGACCCGGAGCTCTGTATGGATCAATTTGTCAGGAATAAATCATCTGTGGATTAACTCGCTCAACCCTGGTTTGTCTCCTCCGATGCTGAACAAACTCCATTGTTAGACGGGATAAGACAAAGTTAAGGAATTGGAGTAAGGTGCAAAAATTATTGGTCTAACAATTTTGGTGACCCTGTCCGTGAGTCGGGGAAGGAGACAGCGTAGACAAATAGGGGTCGGTTAAGTTCACGCCGGAGTCGGGGACCTGATATCTATTTATAAAATTGTCTGGGACACCCCACCAAAGTCCGGGACTTCGAAGCACGTCAGGGACGTGAAACTTCCGGCATCTTTCTCTGGAGACTTCTTTGTCAGGCGCCTGCAATCACCTATAAAGGTAAGCAGAATACCTGTTGCTAGTCCGTCAAAATTTGGCTATTGGATTTTTTTAATTTTGGAGAAGTCATCATAGAAACGTGATCTAAATAAGGGAATCAGAAATTACGAATGGGTGGAATAGGAGACGGTTGTAAGCAAGAGACTCGTACTTTCTAGTACAAAAATCGGGCAAAATTATTTTTTAGAGGAGAACTGTGGTTTATATGACACAGGTATTTGTTCAGGGGATATTTCCGTGGTTATATGTCTGGAGTGGGGGATTCCAGAATAGTCGTTTTGACCTAACGGAAACGTTCGTCCGAAAACAAAGGAATAAGAAATTTCTGAAAAAGGTTGTATGCAGAGACCAGGTTCTAAACAGTGCAAAAAATTCTGCAACCTTGTTTTTTTAAGTCTTCAGCAGGGAAACTACTAGGTACACAGATTTCTGATTCCTAGGGTGATTCTAATAAAAAAAATCAAATTCCAGGAATTGAACACACTAATATTCTAAATTTATACGGTAAATTGTAATGATTGAATTGGTGAAAATACAAGGAGAGGAAGGATGTGAGAATGTGTGTGAATGTGGAGAATGGAATTAATTGATGATTTTGTATGCAGATGTGAAAGCCCAAGTTCTGAGTGATATTCAAAGTAAAAGACAACCCAAAATTAGACGCGAATTGGAGAAACTGTTTTTACGTTGAAATGAAATTTACATTTTATGGGTCAAAAGCACGAATGGAATATGAATGGTTTGTCCATACATTTGAAAATAAGGCGTGACGTCACAGTTAAGAAGGCAGAACTATAGAGGCAAAGGAGGGAGGTGAGTAGGTGAGGGCATGGCCCAAAAGAGAGAGGAGATAGGTCTAGCCTACGCCAGGGGTAGGGAACCTATGGCTCGGGAGCCATATGAGGCTCTTTCCATGGGTGCATATGGCTCTCCACTAACTCGTGAGTTAAAATATGGAAATCACTCATGAGAGAAACGAGTTATGAATGCACCGATAGCAGAGTGACGTCGACACTGTGGCATTGAGACTAGATCTAGCACCACCTTAATCAGAATTTAGTTTTTTCATTACTCATCTCATTAATACGGATTGATTAGCAACAGCATAACAGTGTGGCTGCATTGACTGAAAAATCCCTCCTCTGGCGAGGGGAATAGAAATAATAATGATAAGGCTCTTGGCCTTGATGGGTTGTGCGCTTGGTGACATGAAATAGGCCATATCAGCTTCCTGCACTCAACATCAACTATTGTCGAGGGTCTTCCAGAACCTGTGAGAAAGGTGTTGACGAGAAAAGAAAAGGCAAAATCACTATTGGGGCTACCAGCCAACACTTAAATAAACTCGAACACAGGAACACACACTGATGCAGATGGAATGAAAGTTAAAGGCCGCGTCTGCAGAGGCGGGGGAGTGGACAAATCAGAGGCCCGAGAGTGTGACTACTCTCCAAGCTCCTCAAGGCTGTTTCCCCGCTGAAAAGTTGCTTCAACGGTGGTTTTATTAGAGATAAGACAAGTCATAAAAATGGGAGGCGTCAATACAAATGAAGGAAGTGGAGTACAAAAGGTGTAGTGCACATTTTAACCAATAGGTGTAAATTAATATTCTATTCTAGTAACCTTTAATATATCATAGTGAAATGGGTGCAATATTATATATATAAGCATGCAAATATATTTCACAATCACAAAATTTGACCTCTACTCTGTTGAAACTGCAACTTGCCAAATTATATAGTGTAGCCAAACAAAAGGACAGGGCAATCGGTCCAGATGTTCCAGGGCTATGGTGGGGCCCGAGATGTGGGTCAGTTTGATGGTGGATACGGTGGTCGCGGCGTGGTTTCTCTGGTGGTCGGGGAAGAGGGTAACAAGGCAACTGTCTCGTGTGGTGGTATTGGGCACGTGGCACGTGATCGTCCCAGTCAACAGCAGTGACAACAACTGTTCCCGTGGCAACCCCTAACACAGCAGGGGGAGGGGGGTCACCACAGCAACAGCGGCCCACGTGCGGAGGAGCAAGAGTCACTGGCAGACCATGGCGGCCCAAGCAGCCAGCCCAGTTACCTGGACAATATTACCAGAGCGGAGATGACTCTTATGGTCCATGGGATCCTCTAGTTGTTTGTCTTTTTGTGCTTTCTATTGGCCAACCACCGAGAGAGATATAATCAATCCGTCAGAAATCAAGGTGGAAAAGGATTTAGCAAATTGGAATCAATTTCTGAAATTGCCAATAAGCAATCCCTTTTCAGGGAGGGCAGCAAATGATTTGAAAATTTGAAGTCGATTTCTGAAATTGCCAATAAGCCCTTTTCAGGAATGGCGACGACAAATTATGGGAAAAAATATTTTGTCAAATGACATTTTTTTATGAAAAAAGCAGCAGTACACCAAATGTAAACTTGAAGTGGAGGAATAAATCTGCTGTGGGAAATTTGGGAGCACTGAGAAAAACAAAACAAAAAACAAAGGCAGTACATGATATGAAATTCCAAAGTACCATAGATTTTTAGTGATAATGGCATCCAAATTGTGTTAACAGAATATTGACGGAATTGACAAAAGGTTCCATATTCCGTTATGAAATCATTGCGGCTACATAACGAGGTCAACCAGACAACAAAATATGGAAAGCCTCATTAGTAGACCATACCAAACACAACAAATGGAGCTGGATGATTAGACTAATCTGGCTATCTGCATGAAAGAAACTACTTTAAAGAAATGCATGGAATTTGGGTTGGCAGAAGGAAACTGTGCTTCTCAACAGGGAACATGGAGAAGACGCACGAGCAACCCAAGATGAGAACGTCCATACAAGTTTTGCTGACCAAACAGCAGACATGAAATTAGCGGGATCCACCTTTGCACTGCAACACGGTTCTCTCCGTTGAAACATTTGAGGAGACAGGTAAGATAAACTTATTGACGTGATCAGACATAATGGAAAGCATCCAATATTGATTGGAAAAATTATTGCTCCATGAGCAATGCCATAAGCCACAAGGAACTTTTTATATTGGTTTTATTGTCTCCATAGAAAAGTGAAAGCGTTTCAAATGAGAACAAACCTTCTTAGAGATTTTTAAAATAAACAATTAGAGAGAAAAGAGAAACTACAATGGTTAGAAATGTAACTAGATTTTAGTTTTATGCCTGACTATTGAAAAGTATTGATTAAGAAAGTTTTAGAGGTGATGATTGGCCAACTCCAAAGACAATGGAATGTTAGATTTTATTAAAAAGGGCTGCTCGTTTGGGATATTTTGAATTTCCAAACAACTGAATTTAATATGCAACGCAATACACATTGTTAAATGAATTGGGACTTGATTAGTACGCTTTTTATAAGTAATGAGTTTTAATTGCTCTAAAAGACAATTATGCTAGAAAATATTAACCCTGATAAACAAGGGGTGGTTACATTTAGTAGGTTTAATTCTATTCTGAATTATAAATGTGTACATTTATTTCTGGATATTAATTGATATGAATGTAACTGTTGCAGAGAGCAGGAAAGCTGTTTTCCTGAGGAGAAGGCAGGCTCGTTTGCTTTTTGTATTTTTCATATTTTTTAGTATTATTAGTTAATTTGTGTAATTACAGGAAAAAGAAATTGGCAAAATAATGTACGGTACCAAAATGTCTTAGCTTCAAGCCCTCACATTGGCTTTACTCTCTATTCGTCAAACCATCAACAAAACCACAAATTTTCCCCATTTGAATTACTTACGGGTCTGATGTCCGGTCCCAGTTCCTCAATCACCCCATATGAAAAGGTTCTGTTACCCGATCTCGTGAATCATTTGAGCTCAACTGCATTCTCTTGTATCTAGTATATCGTCACAGGTACAGGAGGCTGCTGCAGCTGCACATGATCACCCACAGGAGGAACTCACAGTCTCAACCCACGTTCTTCTCAAGGTTCTATCCCAGAAGTGGTCAGAGCCCAGGTGGACAGGTCCCTTCAAAGTGACTGCTCGTACACCAAAGACGATTCAACTTGAACATAAGGGACATAAGTGGTTTCATTATTCCCAAATTAGAACCGTTGATCCACACACTCCACCACAGGATCCTCCAAAGAGGCCGTTGGTTCTCCCTGGGACAGGTCACATACATCTAAACCTGACACATAGTTCCTGGACATAGTTCCTGGTCTGGACGGGGATTATCCCAATCCAAGAGAGGGAAGTGGGGTACAGGATGTTTTGGCGTATTCATTCTCTTGTTATTTTTTGAAGGAGGGCTCCACGTGTATGTCATATTCCTGTTGAGCGATCTCCAATCAGACGGATGTGGCTCCAATGAAATCGCAATCTCCAACGAATGATACAACACTGGCTTCCTGACCCTGTGCGTGGTCCTCAGATACTGATCCATGCTGGCCAGTGGGGATGTATAAAAACCCAGTACTACTCAGGCAAAAACGGACAAGGTGATTCCGTCATTTGTATCCCCTAAATTGAGTAAAGTCCACATAATCCATAGCGAACCATTTGTGGACCAGTGGTTTAGAATGACTTCAGGTATTTCGGCAGTATCTAACAATTGGCTGTTAATGAAAGAGCAAACTGCCAGCGAAACCCAGTCTAGTGTGTATGGGTGCTCGACCCGTACTCCGTATTGTTTCGGCCCCAATTGACAAAGAATGTATTGTGGACCTCCTAAAAAACACCAATCCGACATTTAAGTCTTCTAAATACGATTCGATAGTCCCACTTGCCCAAGAGGATTGTCAGGAGTAGCTCGGTTGCCCTCCTGGCGTGATGTCATTATTGTTTTCAGCTGTGTGCAATATTGTGATTATCTTTTCCTGGGCTACTTAAGGATTATGGGTTGTTGATCGTCGTCAGATCGACTGATTTGTTCCTCGTTGTCATGCTTACGTCACTTGACGCCACACTGCATCGTGGGATATCGTGTTTCAGTTCTATAGTAGTTTGTTGTTTCAAGCCCGAGTTGTTTTTGTACGTTTTGCTAGTTATTTAAATCAAGGACAAATGCAACGGAACGGCCTCCCTTTTCCTTCGGCTTCTCCGCGTCTGGGTGAACTTTCCCCCGGTCGCGTCGCGCTACGCGGCGTGATCATAACAGATCGATCCGACCAGCATGGACCCAGCGGGACGCCACCCACGCCAGCGCCGACGCGCTCGTCGACGCCAACCATCCACCTCGAAGCCCCCCGACTATTTGGAGAGTATGAGACTCCCCTCAAAATCATTTAGGGATTTTATAATGGACACACTGTGGTGGGGGCACCTCAGTGACATCATTGCAGCAGAGGAGTCTCGGCTGGTAGGAGAGTTAGATCCGAATTTCACTCCCAGCCCCCGCACTGGGAAGCCTAAACAGTTAAATCATGATGCCCAAGTGCGTACAACCACCATAAATTGCCCAAGTTATCTGATGCCTAGAACCAGCGGGATTGGTTCACAATGGAGAGTCTGAAGATTCTGACGAGGAGGACGGCAGTGAGGAAATTGATTTCTTTGCTGGAGTTTCTGACTCGGACAGTGATTTTTTCGACCAATGCAGGCCCCGAGACGCTCCACCGGAGGAGGAGCACTCCTACCTTTTCCCCGACAATTCCTACTCCGAATACCCCGACCAGCATTTGCATAGTGGGCTGGCCACCTATTTTGGGCCACCACGTGATGGCAGGGGTGCTGTGCAATCCCCTCGGAGGAGGCGCCGAGCGCCACGACGTAGAGCGAAGCGGAAGGAGTGCCTGGACACTCGAACCCCTGTCCAAGCTCCTCACCCGACCTCGCTCGTCCATGCTCCTCGCCCGACCTCGGGCACCGCTCTCCCAAGCACCGCTCTCCCAAGCACCGCTCTCCCAAGCACCGCTCTCCCAAGCACCGCTCTCCCAAGCACCGCTCTCCCAAGCACCGCTCTCCCAAGCACCGCTCTCCCAAGCACCGCTCTCCCAAGCACCGCTCTCCCAAGCACCGCTCTCCCAAGCACCGCTCTCCCAAGCACCGCTCTCCCAAGCACCGCTCTCCCAAGCACCGCTCTCCCAAGCACCGCTCTCCCAAGCACCGCTCTCCCAAGCACCGCTCTCCCAAGCACCGCTCTCCCAAGCACCGCTCTCCCAAGCACCGCTCTCCCAAGCACCGCTCTCCCAAGCACCGCTCTCCCAAGCACCGCTCTCCCAAGCACCGCTCTCCCAAGCACCGCTCTCCCAAGCACCGCTCTCCCAAGCACCGCTCTCCCAAGCACCGCTGTCCCAAGCACCGCTCTCCCAAGCACCGCTCTCCCAAGCACCGCTCTCCCAAGCACCGCTCTCCCAAGCACCGCTCTCCCAAGCACCGCTCTCCCAAGCACCGCTCTCCCAAGCACCGCTCTCCCAAGCACCGCTCTCCCATGCACCGCTCTCCCAAGCACCGCTCTCCCAAGACCCGCTAGGTCGAAAGTGGCAATGCGCCGGCGCCCCTGGAAGACGGGGCCAGCGACATCGAGAGTGGCAATGCGCCGGCGCCCCTGGAAGACTGGGCCGGCGACGTCAAGAGTGGCAATGCGCCCGCACCCCTGGAGGACGGGGCCAACGACCTCAAGAGTGGCAATGCGCCGGCGCCCCTGGACGACGGGTCCAGCGACATCGAGAGTGGCAATGCGCCGGCGCCCCTGGAAGACGGGGCCGGCGACGTCGAGAGTGGCAATGCGCCCGCGCCCCTGGAAGACGGGGCCAACGACGTCGAAAGTGGCTATGCGCCGGCGCCCCTGGAAGACGAGGCCGGCGACGTCGAGAGTGGCAATGCACCGGCACCCCTGGAAGACGAGGCCAGCAACGTCAAGAGTGGCAATGCGCCGGCGCCCCTGGAAGACGGGGCCGGCGACGTCGAGAGAGGCAATGCTCCGGCATCCCGGGACGAGGGAGTTGGCGACCCTCCGAGCAACCAGGGTAAGGTGCCCGACCGTACTAAAGTTCTGGTGTCTCCTAAAGGCAGGCGGCTTGGCCAAGACATAAAGGACCAGCAGGGACAACCGCCTGACCGGCCTCGTCTCGTTTCTGGCCAGCGCGGACGCCCGCCGGACCGACCACTGCCTCGTCTCGTTTCTGACCAGCGCGGACGCCCGCCAGACCGACCACGCCCACGCCTGTTCATCGGCCGGCCCGGATGACCGCCGGACCGACCACTGCCTCGTCTCGTTTCTAGCTAGCACGGATGCCCGGCGGACCGACCTCTCCTCCGTCTGTTCACGGGTTGGTGTGGATGCCCCCCGGACAATATATGGGCTCCCTCCCGCCCTCCCTGCTTGTTTCTCGTTTCTCATGTATAATTGACCTTAAGGCATCTAGGATCCGTCCCTTAGAGGGGAGGTACTGTCAGGAGTGGCTCGGTTGCCCTCCTGGCGTGATGTCATTATTGTTTACAGCTGTGTGCAATATTGTGATTATCTGGGCAACTTAAGGGTAAACTTTCCCCCGGGCCGCGTCGCGCTATGCGACGTGATCATAACAAGGATAAAGAACAAATTTTTGACAAATCAGTAGCATGCCAAAATTTTAACTGCTTCAAATTACACGGGACAGGAAAATCATTGGGAAGCATTCCGTCTGACTGGCGTGTATCGAATGTCTTTTCCACCCCTGATCCTGAGCTGACATCTGGTTATGGTGTGGAAGTGATAAATTGTATGATAGATTACCCACAAATGCTGCGGGTGTGTGTTCTTTGGTATCTTTGTTACTTCCGGTTTCTGTTTTCATTTTCATTTTCAATTTTCATATAAAATACACTTCTACTTCTACGAAATTTTCAAGTTACAAAAAAAGTTCTGGAGCCAATTAATTTCACAAGAAGAGGTATGACTGTATTTAAAAACAAACTACTTTAAATACTGTATTAAGACTGAAAATAGGTCCCTTCTGCTTGATATAAATAAACAAAAAAAGTTAAATGGGAGTTTAAGTCCTTTGTCTTTTGAGACCATCGGTCCATTGTCTGCCATATTTGTGGGATTAATTTCAGCTCCGATAATTGGTGTCACAGACGCCAGAAGAAAGGCATTGAGGCTAACGCCCGCTCGTACACCGCATTGCAAATCTTCGGCCATAAAAGTTGAGATTTCTTACCATTTCATTGGCCATACGGTGTATGTGTGAATGGCTGGTATCAGTGCTATGGTTCTAATTACACTCAATATATTTATAGCTTTCCAGTCGAAAAGAACCTGTGTTGACTTGGATTTAACCATTAACCAAATTGTAGCTTCTGCTTGAATGTTACTTCAGGTGTAACGTCTCGGTGAAATTGTTGGCACGACCTCTGAAAACGTGAAAACTATAAATCACATCTGTGCCTAATACATATCCTGGGTTCGAGTGAATACTTCATTTGGACCCATCCGTCTATTAGGGTTTAAGACAGTTTGTGCTCAAGGACATCCGTAACCGGACGTTTGGTCGCGGGGCATTTGGTCCCCGGTCTTTTGGCCGCCGGACCTTTTGTCGCCCGGTCATTTGGTCGCCCGGTCTTTTGCTCGCCCGGTCTTTTGGTCGCCCGGTCTTTTGGTCGAGGTCTATTTGTCGCCGGGTTTGCTCCCTCTTATGAGAGGGAGATAGAGGGAACGAGACAGAGAGTTTACTGCTGAAAGCAAGCAACCAGGTAATCTCTCGCTCTCAAAATTAGCATCATGAGAGAAAGAGTGAGTTTGTAATTGCATTGACAGGCAGAGAGCTAACAAGTCTGAATATATCATTAATGGGTCTTGCCTGGGAAGACGAACTTGTGGAGAAGCACTATACAATTTTGTCATACGCTGCAAGGGTATGATGACTACTAGGCTTTTTGTTGAGTCAATGACGACGACAATGCCTATGTCTGATTTTCATTTTCATTTCATTTTCATTTTCATTTCAAAAAGAGAATTATTATAAAAATATCAGCCGCTCCCGGCAGATATATTGGCGTGTGTGTACATGCTATTCAGCCTCCGGATTCGCACGCTCGCCCCACCCCTGTATTCACTCATATTGGCGTGTGTGCCGTTTTTCAAACTACGGCCCGCGGGTCATATACATATATATATATAGGCTTTTTAATCCGGCCCACCGACGTTTTTACTATAATTTGGACCGACGTCCAAATTATAGTAAAAATCAATTTCCTCATTTGTGAAATATGAATTGTATTCTTACATTTAATCTTGCACCCTTTTGCACTCTGATGTATTAAAAATTACTAAAATAGAATTTAATTTACACATATTGGTTAAAATGTGCACTACACCTTTTGTACTCCACCTCCTTCATTTGTATTAACGCCCCCCATTTTAGTGACTTGTATTATCTCTATTAAAAACACGGCGGGAAATAGCTTTGGGGAGCCTGGAGAGTAGTCACACTCGCCGGCATCTGAATTGTTGCATCCCCGCCTCTGTAGACGCGGCCTTTAAATTTGATTCTATCTGCCTCAGTGTGTATTCCAGTGTTCGAGTTTATTGAAGTGTTGGCCAGTATCCCCAACATCATTCATTTCCCTTTGCCTTGCAATACCGCTCATCACTCAATTTAAAGACTGCTTTCTTTTGTTGAATAATAATTTCTTCTAAATGTTGAAAGTACATTTGAAAATAAATTTTTCACCTTCAATTGTGTCTTTTTGGATCTTTTTTTCTAATATTTCAATTCCCAGGTTTGATAAATTATCAATAACTTATCAATAAGCTGCCATTGACGGCGATGGAAGTCTGGCTGCCATTGACGGGGGTGTGCTTGTGTACGTGTGTGTGTGTGGGGGGGGGGGGGCGTCTGTGGGCGTGTGTGGGTGTGGGTGTGTGGGTGTGGGTGTGTGGGTGGGTGTGTTGGGTGGTTGGGTGTGTTGGGTGGTTGGGTGTGTGGGTCACATCCACCTGTGTGGAGTTTGCATGTTCTTCCCGGGCCTACGTGCATTTCCTCCGTGTACTCCGGTTTCCTCCCACATTCCCAAAAACATGCATGGTAGGCTGATTGGACACTAAATTGCCTCTCGGTATTGGTGTGAGTCCGTATGGTTGTCCATCTCCTTGTGCCCTGCGATCAGCTGGCCACCAATACAGGGTGTCCCCCGACTCTGACCCGCAGTTAGCTGGGATAGGCTCCAGCACCCCCACAACCTTAATGAGGATAAAGTGGTCCAGAAAATGAGATAAGATGAGATAATTTTATTGTTTTTTTCTCACTTTTTCTTTTTCCTTTTGGGATACT